>NW_022142924.1:0-2435 GCF_007565055.1 Rhinopithecus roxellana | reverse complement strand
TGGTCTGAGAGACAGTTTGTTATAATTTCTGTTCTTTTACATTTGCTGAGGAGTGCTTTACTTCCAATTATGTGGTCAATTTTGGAATAAGTGCGATTGGTGCTGAGAAGAATGTATATCTGTTGATTTGGGGTGGAGAGTTCTATAGATGTCTATTAGGTCCGCTTGGTGCAGAGATGAGTTCAATTCCTGGATATCCTTGTTAACTTTCTGTCTCGTTGATCTGTCTAATGTTGACAGCGGAGTGTTGAAGTCTCCCATTATTATTGTATGGGAGTCTAAGTCTCTTTGTAAGTCTCTAAGGACTTGCTTTATGAATCTGGGTGCTCCTGTATTGGGTGCATATATATTTAGGAGAGTTAGCTCTTCCTGTTGAATTGATCCCTTTACCATTATGTAATGGCCTTCTTTGTCTCTTTTGATCTTTGATGGTTTAAAGTCTGTTTTATCAGAGACTAGGATTGCAACCCCTGCTTTTTTTTGTTCTCCATTTGCTTGGTAGATCTTCCTCCATCCCTTTATTTTGAGCCTATGTATGTCTCTGCATGTGAGATGGGTCTCCTGAATACAGCAGACTGATGGGTCTTGACTCTTTATCCAGTTTGCCAGTCTGTGTCTTTTAATTGGAGCATTTAGTCCATTACATTTAAGGTTAATATTGTTATGTGTGAACTTGATCCTGCCATTATGATATTAACTGGTTATTTTGCTCGTTAGTTGATGCAGTTTCTTCCTAGCCTCGATGGTCTTTACATTTTGGCATGTTTTTGCAATGGCTGGTACCGGTTGTTCCTTTCCATGTTTAGGGCTTCCTTCAGGGTCTCTTGTAAGGCAGGCCTGGTGGTGACAAAATCTCTAAGCATTTGCTTATCTGTAAAGGATTTTATTTCTCCTTCACTTATGAAACTTAGTTTGGCTGGATATGAAATTCTGGGTTGAAAATTCTTTTCTTTAAGAACGTTGAATATTGGCCCCCACTCTCTTCTGGCTTGTAGAGTTTCTGCCGAGAGATCTGCTGTTAGTCTGATGGGCTTCCCTTTGTGGGTAACCCGACCTTTCTCTCTGGCTGCCCTTAAGATTTTTTCCTTCATTTCAACTTTGGTGAATCTGGCAATTATGTGTCTTGGAGTTGCTCTCTGGAGGAGTATCTTTGTGGCGTTCTCTGTATTTCCTGAATTTGAATGTTGGCCTGCCCTACTAGGTTGGGGAAGTTCTCCTGGATGATTCCTGAAGAGTGTTTTCCAACTTGGTTCCATTTTCCCCCTCACTTTCAGGCACCCCAATCAGACGTAGATTTTGGTCTTTTTACGTAATCCCATACTTCTTGCAGGCTTTGCTCATTTCTTTTTCTTCTTTTTTCTTTTGGTTTCTCTTCTCGCTTCATTTCATTCATTTGATCTTCAATCGCTGATACTCTTTCTTCCAGTTGATCGAGTCGGTTACTGAAGCTTGTGCATTTGTCACGTATTTCTCGTGTCATGGTTTTCATCTCTGTCATTTCGTTTATGATCTTCTCTGCATTAATTAGTCTAGCTGTCAATTCTTCCACTCTTTTTTCAAGATTTTTAGTTTCTTTGCGCTGGGTACGTAATTCCTCCTTTAGCTCTGAGAAGTTTGATGGACTGAAGCCTTCTTCTCTCCTTCGTCCAAGTCATTCTCTGACCAGCTTTGATCCGTTGCTGGCGATGGGCTGCGCTCCTTTGCAGGGGGAGATGCGCTCTTATTTTTTGAATTTCCAGCTTTTCTGCCCTGCTTCTTCCCCATCTTTGTGGTTTTATCTGTCTCTGGTCTTTGATGGTGGTGACGTACTGATGGGGTTTTGGTATAGGTGTCCTTCCTGTTTGATAGTTTTCCTTCTGACAGTCAGAAGGACTGTCTGTTGGTCTGTTGGAGATTGCTTGAGGTCCACTCCAGACCCTGTTTGCCTGGGTATCAGCAGCAGAGGTTGCCGAAGATAGAATATTGCTGAACAGCGAGTGTACCTGTCTGATTCTTCCTTTGGAAGTTTCCTCTCAGGGGTGTACTCCACCTGTGAGGTGTGGGGTGTCAGACTGCCCCTAGTGGGGGATTTCTCCCAGCTAGGCTACTCAGGGGTCAGGGACACACCTGAGCAGGCAGTCTGTCCGTTCTCAGATCTCAACCTCCACGTTGGGAGATCCACGGCTCTCCCCAAAGCTGTCAGACAGAGTCGTTCACGTCTGCACCGGCTCCCGCTACTTCCCCTGTTGGTCTTCAGCTGTACGCTGTCCCCAGAGGTGGAGACTACAGAGACAGGCAGGCTTCCTTGAGCTGCTGTGAGCTCCACCCAGTTCGAGCTTCCCAGCGGCTTTGTTTACCTACTTAAGCCTCAGCAATGGCGGGCGCCCCTCCCCCAGCCTCACTGCTGCCTTGCGGATAGATCGCGGCAGACTGCTGTGTTAGCAGTGAGGGAGGCA
>NW_022142923.1:0-43373 GCF_007565055.1 Rhinopithecus roxellana | reverse complement strand
ATTATATCTTTATGTCTATATTTTATACCTGTATCTATTATATCTATTATGTCTGCATATTAAACCTATATCTATTATGTCTATATTTTTTACGTGTACTTATGATAACTATTATGTCTATATTTTATAACTATATATTATGTCTATATTTTACACCTATATCTATATCTATTATGTCTATATTTGAAAGGTATATATTATGTCTATATTTATATCTATATCCATTATATATATTATGTCTATATTTTATATCTGTCTATTAGGTCTATATTTTACACCTATATCTATTATATCTGTTTTGTGTATATTTTACACGTGTATCTATAATATCTTTATGTCTATATTTTATACCTATATCTATTATATCTATTATGTCTAAATATTATACCCATATCTACTATGTCTATTTTTTATAACAATATCTATTATATATTATGTCTATATTTCATATCTTTATCTGTTATATCTATTATGTCTATATTTTATACCTCGAATACATCTTTTATGTCTATATTTTATATCTATATCTGTTATAACTAATATGTGTATATTTTATACCTATATCTATTATATCTATTATGTGTATTTTTTATACCTATATCTATTATATCTATTATGTCTGTATTTTATACGTACATCTCTTCTGTCTGTATTTTATACCTATATCTATTATAACAATTATGTCTGTATTTTATTCCTATATCTATTATATCTATTATGTCTAAATATTATACCTATATCTATTATGTCTATATTTTATACCTATATCTATTATGTCTATATTTTACGTATATCTATGATGTCTGTGTTTTATACCTAAATCTATTATGTCTATATTTAATACCTATATCTATTATATCTATTATGGCTATATATTGTACCTATGTCTATTATGTCTATTTTTTAACCTATATCTATTATATCTATAATGTCTATATTTATACCTTTATCTATCATGTCTATTATGTCTATATTGTAAACATGTGTCTATTATATCTATTATATCGATATTTGATATCTATATCTATTATATCTATTGTCGATATTTTATACCTTATCTATTATATGTATTTTTTAATACTGACATCTATTTTATCTATAATATCTATATTTTATACTTATTATATCTATGATGTCTATATTTTATGCCTATATGTATTATGTCTATATTTTATACCTATATCTATTATATCCACTATATCTATATTTTATACCTATATCTATTATATGTATATTTGATACCCATGTCCACTATATCTATTATTATCTATATTTTACACCTATATCTATTATATCTATTATGTCTATCTATTATATCTATTATATCTATATTTTATACCTATACCTATTATATCTATATTTTATACCTGTATCTATTATATCTATTAGGTCTATATTTTATACCTATATCAATTATACCTATTATGTCTATATTTTATACCTATATCTATTATATCTATTAGGTCTATATTTCATACGTACATCTATGGTAACTATTATGTCTATATTTTATACCTATATCTATTACGTCATATTTTATACCTATATTTATTAGATCTATTATGTCTATATTTTATACCTGTATCTATTATGTCTATATTTTATTTATTTTATTTTCTTTTTGAATTCTGATTTTTATTTATTTATTTTTTATTTATTTATATTTATTTTTTATTTTACTTCAAGTTCTAGGGTACAATGTGCATAACGTGCAGGTTTGTTACTTATGTATACTTATGCCATGTTGGTGTGCTTGTACCCATCACTCGTCAGCACCCATCAATTCATCATTTATATCGTGTATAACTCCCCAATCAATCCCTCCCTCCTCCACCCTCCACCCTCCCCATGATAGGCCCCAGTGCGTGATGTTCCCCCATCCGAGTCTATGTCTATATTTTATACCTTATATCTATTATGTCTATATTGAATACCTATATCTATTATGTCTTTTATGTCTATATTTTATAAGTATAATCTCTTATATCTATTATGTATATATTTTATACCTATATCTATTATGTCTATATTTTATACCTATATCTATTCTATCGTATGATGTGTATATTTTATACCTATATGTATTATATCTATTTATGTCTAAATTTTATGCCTATATCTATTATATCTATTATGTCTATATTTTATGCCTATATCCACTATATCTATTATGTCTATACTTTATACCTATATCTATTATGTCTATTATGTCTTTATTTTATACCTATATCTAGTATATTCCATTATGTGTATATTTTAAACTTCTATCTATTATATCTATTATGTCTATATTTTATACCTATAACTTTATGTCTATATTTTATACCTACATCTATTATATCTACGATGACTATATTTTATGCGTATATCTATTAATTTATTATGTATATATTTTATACCTATATATATTATATCCATTATGTCTATAATTTATTCCTATATCTATTATATCTATTATGTCTATATTTTATACCTATATCTCTTATGTCTATAATGCATACCTATATCTATTATAACTATTATGTCTATGTTTTCGAACTATATCTGTATATCTATTCTGTCTGATATTTTATACCTAATATCTATTATGTCTATATTCCATACCTATATTATTATATTTATTATGTATATATGTAATCCCGCTATCTGTTATATCTATTATGTCTATATTTTACACCTGTATCTATTATATCCATCAGGTCTATATTTTACACCTTTATCTATTATATCTCTTATGTCTATATTTTATACCTCTATCTATTCTATCTATTATGTCTATATTTTGCACCTCTATATATTATATCCATTATGTCTGTATTTATACCTCTATTATGTCTATTATGTCTATATTTATAAGTATATTCATTATATCTATTATGATCTATATTTTATACATATATCTATGTGTCTAACTTTTACCTATATCTATCATCAATATTATGTGAATATTTCATACCTATATCTATTATATCTATATATCTATATATTTACCATATCTATTACATCTATTATGTCTATATTTTATACCTATATCTATTTTATCTATTATGTATTATTTTATACCTACATCTATTATATCTATTACGTCTATATTTTTTACCTATATCTATTATGTCTCTATTTTATAGCTATCTCTATTATATCTGTATTTCATACGTATATCTATTATATCTATTATGTCTACATTTTATACCTATATCTATTATATTTATTATGTCTATATTTTTACCTATATCTATTATATCTAATATGTCTATAATTTATACCAATATCTATTGTATCTATTATGTCTATTTTATACCTATATCCATTATAACTATTATGTCTATATTTTATAACTATATCTCTATATCTATTAAGTCTCTATTTTATACCTATATCTATTACGTCTATATTTTATAACTATATCTATTATATCTATTATGTCTCATTTATACCTATATCTATTAAATGTCTATTTTATACCTATATCTATTATATCTTTGTCTATATTTTATACCTATATCTATGATCTATTATGTCTTACATATATCTAGGATATTAATGTATACCTTAGCTATTAGTAGCTATTATGTCTAATATTGGACCTGTATCTATTATGTTCTATATTTTATACACATATCTATTAGAACTATTATGTCCTATATTGTATAACTATATCTGTTTATAGCTATAATGTCTATATTTTATACCTATATCTATTATGTCTATTTTGTCTATATTTTAATACCTATATCTATTATATCTATTATGTCTATATTTCATACCGATTTCTATTGTATCTATTATTCTATATTTTATACCTATATCTTTCATATCTATTAAGTCTATATTTATACCTATATATATCATATCTATTTTGTCTATTATTTTATAGCTATATCTATTATATCTATTATGTCTGTATTTCATAACTACATCTATTATATCTATTATGTCTGTATTTTATACCTATATCTATTATATCTATTATGTCTATATTTTACAACCCTATATTTATTATATATATTATGTCTATATTTTATGCCTGTATCTACAATATCTATTATATCTATATTTTATACTTATATCTATTATAACCATATTTTATACCTATATCCATCATATCTGTATTATTTACCTATATCTATTATATCTATTATATTTATATTTGATAATTATATCTATTATATCTATACTTTTTACCTATATCTATTATATCTATTGTCTGTATTTTATACCTGTATCTATTATATCTATTTTTTATACCTATATCTATTATATCTATTATATCTATATTTTTTACCTATATCTATAATATCTATTTCGTCTAAATTTTATAACTATATCTATTATATCTATTATGTCTCTCTTTTATACCTATATCTATTATGTCTATATTTTATACCTATATCTATTATATCTAATATGTGTATATTTTATATCTATATCTATTATATCTATTATGTCTATATTTTATACCTGTATCCATTATGTCTATTATATCTATATTTTTTTCCTATATATACTATATCTATTATGTCTATATTTTATACCTGTATCCATTATGTCTGTTATATCTATATTTTTTTCCTATATATACTATATCTATTATGTCTATATTTTATACCTATATTTATTATGTCTATATTTTGTAACTATATGTATTATATCTGTTATGTCCATATCTTATACCTCTATCTATTATATCTATTATATCTATATTTTACACCTGTATCTATTATATCTATTTTGTGTATATTTTATACCTATGACTATTATGTCTATGCTGGTCTTTATTTTTAAAACTATAGCTATGATATCTGTCTATATTTTATACCTATACCTATCATATGTATTGTGTCTGTATTTTATACCTGTATCTATTATATCTATATTTTATACCTATCTCTATTATGTCTATATTTTATAACTATATCTATTATAACTATTATCTCTATATTGTATAACTATATCTGTTTTATCTATTCTGTCTATATTTTATACCTATATCTTTTATGTCTATATTTTATACCGATATCGATTATATGTATTATGTCTATATTTTATACCTATATCTAGTATGTCTATATTTTATACCTATATTTATCATATGTATTATGTCTATATTTTATACCCATATATATCATATCTATTATGTCTATGTTTTATACCTACATCTATGATATCTCTTTTATCTATATTTTATACCTATATCTATTATATCTATTATGTCTATATTTTATAACTTTATCTATTACGTCTATTTTTTATACCTATATCTATTATATCTATTATGTCTATATTTGATACCTATATTTTTATATCTCTTTGTCTATATTTTATACCTATTTCAATTATGTCTGTATTTTATTCCTATATCTATTATATCTATTATGTCTGTATTTTATACCTATATCTATTATGTCTACATTTTATACCTATATCTATCTATATTTTGTACGTATATCTATTATATCTATTATGTCTATATGTTATACCTTTATCTATTATGTCTATATTTTATACCTATATCTATTATATCCATTATGTCTATATTTTATAACTTTATCTATTACGTCTATATTTTATACCTATATCTATTATATCTATTATGTATATATTTTATACCTATATGTATTACGTCTATATTTTATACCTAAATCTAATATATCTCTTATGTCTATATTTTATACCTATATAGATTATTTCTATTATGTCTGTATTTTATACCTATATCTATTATATCTATTATGTCTATATTTTATCCCTCTATTGTACCTATTATGTCTATATTTTATAACTCTATCAATTATGTCTATTATGTCTATATTTTATACCTCTATTATATCTATTGTGCCTATATTTTATACGTATATCTATTATATCTATTATGTCTATGTTTTATATCTATATCTATTATGTCTATTATGTCTATATTTTATACCTATATATATTATATCTCTTATGTCTATACTGTATACGTATATCTATTAAGTCTATATTTTATACCTATATTTATTATATCTATTATGTCTATATTTTATACCTATATCTATTATGTCCATATTTTTTACCTATATCTATTATGTCTATATTTATACCTGTATCTATTATGTCTATATTTAACACCTATATCTATTATATCTCTTATGTCTATATTTATACCGATATCTATTATGTCTATATTTTACACCTATATCTATTATATCTATTATGTCTATATTTCATAGCTGCATCTATTATATCTATTATGCCTATATTTTATACCTAAACCTATTATATCCACTATATCTATATTTTTTACCTATGTTTGATATATCTATTATGTCTATATTTTATACCTTTATCTATTATATCTATTATGTCTATATTTTATACCTATCTATTGTAAGTGTTATGTCTATATTTTATACCTATATCAACTATATCTATTATGTCTATACTTTATACCTATATGTATTATGCCTATATTTTATACCTGTATGTATTATATGTATTAGGTCTATATTTTATACCTATATCTATTATATCTCTTACGTCTATATTTTATACCTATATCTATTATTTCTATTATGTTTATATTTTATAACCCATATCTATCATGTCTATATTTAGTACCAATATTTGTTATATCTATTATGTCTGTATTTTATACCACTATTATATCTATTATGTCTATATTTTATACCCATATCTATTATATCTATTATGTTTATATTTTATACCTATATCTGTTATATGTATTATGTCTATATTTTATACCTATATCTATTATGTCTATTTTTTATTCCTATTTCTTTTATATCAATTATATCTATATTTTATACCTATATCTCATAACTCTTATGTCTATATTTTATAACTATATCTATCATATCTATTATGTCTATATTTTATGTCTCTATTTTTTCTCTTATGTCTATATTTTATACCTCTATTATATCTATCATGTCTATATTTTATACCTCTATCTATTATATCTATGATGTCTATATTTCATACCTATATCTATTATATCAATATTTTTATACCTATATTTGTTATATCTATTATCTCTATATTTTATACGTATATCTATTCTATATAATATACCTACGTCTGTTATATGCATTATGTCTATATTTTATACCTATATGTATTATATCTATTTGTATTTTATATCTATATCTATTATAACTTTCATGTCTATATTTCATACCTATATCTATTATATCTATATTTTATACCTATATCTATGTTATCTATATTTCATACCTATATCTATTGTATCTGTTATGTCTATATTTTATACCTATATCTATTATGTCTATATTTATACCTATATCTATTATATCTGTTATGTCTATATTTTATACCTGTACTATATCTATATCTATATTCTATACCTATATCTATTATATCTATTATGTCTATATTTTATACCTCTATTATATCTATAATGTCTATATTTTATACTTTTATCTATTATGTCTATATTTTATACCTATATCTATTATGTCTATATTTCATACCAATATCTATTATATCTATTATGTCTATATTTTATACCTCTATTATATCTATTATATTTTATACCTATATCTATTATGTGTATATTTATCTACCTCTATCCATTATATTTATTATGTCTATATTTATAACTATATATATTATGTCTCTATTTTATACCTTTATCTATTATATCTATTATATCTCTATTTTATACCTATACCTATGTCTCTATTTCATACCTCTATTATATCTATTATGTCTATATTTTATATCTATTATATCTATTATGGCTACATTTTATTCCTATATCTATTATATCCATTATGTCTATATTTTATACCTATGTCTATTATATCTATTATGTCTCTATTTTATAGCTATACCTGTCTATATTTTATACCTATATATATTGTATCTATTATGCCTATATTTATACCTATATGTATTATATTTTTTACCTATATCTATTATATCTATTATGTCTCTATTTAATACCTATATCCATTATATTCATTATGTCTATATTTTATACCTATGTCTATTATGTCTATGTTTTATACCTACGTCTATTAAATATATTATATTTATATTATAAACTATATCTCTTAATATCTGTAGTTTATAACTATATTATATTTATAATATCTATGTTTTATACCTATATCTATTAGATCTATATTTTATACCTTTATCTATTATATTATGTCTATATTTTATACCTATATCTGTTATATTGATTATGTCTATATTTTATACCTATATCTATTATATCTATATTTTATACCTATCTCTACTATATCTATATTTATACCAATATCTATATTATATCTATATTTTATACATATATCTAGTTTTTATTTATACCTATGTCTATTATATCTATTATATCTGTATTTTGTTCCTGTATTATATTTATACCTGTATTATGTCTACATTTTATACCTATATCTATTATATCTGTCTATATTTTATACCTATATCTATTATATCCATTATGTCTACATTTTATACCTATATCTATCATATCTATTATATCAATATTTTATACCTATCTCTATTACATCTATATGTTATACCTGTATCTATTATATCTATTATTTTTATATTTTACACCTATATCTATTATATCTATATTTTATATGCATTTCTATTATACCTATTATGTCTATATTTTATACCTATATCAATTATATCTATATTTTACATCTGTATCTATTATACCTATTTTGTCTATATTTTATACCTGTGTCTATTATATCTATTCTGTCTATATTTTTTACCTATATTTGTTATATCTGTGTATATTTTATACCTATAACTATCATATATATTATGTCTATATTATATACCTATATCTATTATATCTATTATGTCTATAGTTTATACGTATATTTATTATATCTGTTATGTCTATATTTTATACCTATATCTATTATGTCTATTATGTCTCTATTTCATACCTACATCTATTATATCTATTATGTCTATATTTTATACCTATATCTATTACATCTATATTTTATACCTAAATCTAATATATCTATTATGTCTATATTTTATACCTATATGTATTATATCTATTATGTCTGTATTTTATACCATTATATATTATATCTATTATGTCTATATTTTATCCCTCTATCTATTATATCTATTATGTCTATATTTTATAACTCTATGAATTATATCTATTATGTCTATATTTTGTCCCTATATCTATTACATATATTATATGTATATTTTATACGATACGTATTATAACCATATTTTATACCTATATACATTATATCTATGTTTCTTGCCTATATCAATGATATCTATTATATTTATATTCTTACAATTATATCTATTATATCTACATTTTATACCTATATCTATTATATCTATCGTCTATGTTTTATACCTGTATCTATTATATCTATTTTTTATACGTATAACTATTATAGGCATATTTTATACTTATATCTATTATATCTATATTTGATATCTGTATCTATTATTTCTATTATGTCTATATTTTATACCTGTTTCTATTATATCTATTATGTCTAAATTTTATACCTATACCTATTATATCTATTATGTTTATATTTCATATCTATATCTATTATGTCTATATTTTATACCTATATCTATTATATTATGTCTATATTTTATACCTATATCTATTATACTTCTTAAGTCTATATTTTTTACCTATATGTATTATATCTATTATGTCTATATTTTATACCTATATCTATGATGTCTATCTTTTATACCAATATCTGTTATACCTATTATGTCTATATTTTATATCTTTATCTATTATATCTATCATGTCTATATTTTATACCGATATCTATTATATCTATTATGTCTATATTTCATAACTATATCTATTTTATCCACTATATCTATATTTTATACCTATATCTATTATATGTATATTTGATACCCATATCTATTATAGCTATTGTATCAATATTTTATATCTATATCTATTATATCTATTATGTCTACTATATCTATTATATCTATATTTTTTAACTATATCTATTATATCTATATTTTATACCTGTATCTATTATATCTATAATGTCCATGTTTTATACCTATATCTATTATATCTAATATATCTATATTTTATACCTATTTCTATTATATCTATTATATCTGTTTTTTATACCGATATCTATCATATCTACTATGTTTTTATTTTATACCTATATATATCATATCTATTATGTCTATATTTTATATCTACATCTATTATATCTCTTATGTCTGTATTTCATAGCTATATCTATTATATCTTTTATGTCTATATTTTATACCCATATCTATTATATCTATTATGTTTATATTTTATAAATATATCTATAATATCTATTACGTCTATATTTTATAACTATGTCTATTATATCTATTATGTCTCTATTTTATGCCTATATCTATTATGTCTATATTTTATACCTGTATGTATTATATGTATTATGTCTGTATTTTATACATATATCTATTCTGTCTATATTTTATACCCATAAATATTATGTCTATTGTGTCTGTATTTTATGCCGATATCGATTATATCTATTATGTCTACATTTTATACCTATATCTATTATATCTATGATGTCTATATTTTATACGTATATCTAATATATCTATTATGGTCTATATTTTAAACCTATATCTATTATATCTCTTATGTCTATATTTTAAACCTATATTTATTATATCTATTATGTCAATATTTTTTACCATTATCTATTATGTCTATATTTTTACCTATATCTATTATATCTATTATGTCTATATTTTTATACCTATTTCTATTATATATATTATGTCTATATTTTATACCTTTATCTATTATATCTGTTTTTCATATACCTGTGTCTATCTTTATTTTATACCTATATCTATATCTATTGTGTCTACATTTCATAGCTATATCTGATATATCTATATTTTATACCTATATCTATTATATCCATTATATCTATATTTTATACCTATACATATCTACTATATCTATATTTTATATTTATATCTATTATATATATTATATCTATATTTTATAACCTTATCTATTATATCTATTATATCTATAGTTTATACTTATATCTATTATATCTATATTTTATATCTGTATTTATTATATCAATTATGTCTATATATTATACCTATATATATCATATCTATTATGTCTATATTTTATACATATATCTATTGTATCTATTATGTCTCTATTTCTACTAATATATATTATATATATTATGTCTATATTTTATACCCGTATCTATTATATCTATTATGTTTATATTTTATACCTATATATATAATATCTGTTACGTCTATATTTTATAGCTATATCTATTATATCTATTATGTCTCTATCTTATACCTATATCTATTATGTCTATATTTTATACCTGTATGTATTATATCTATTATATGTATATTTTATACCTATATCTATTATATCTATTATGTCTATATTTTATACCTGTATCTATTATATCAATTATGACTAAATTTCATACCTCTATATTATGTCTATATTTTACACCTATATCGATTATATGTATTTTTTCTATATTTTATTCCTATAACTATTATATCGGTATTATACACCTATATCTATTATAGCTATTATATCTACATTTTATCTATATCCATTATATCTACATTTTATACCTATATCCATTATATCTATCATATCTATATTTTATACTTGTATCTATCATATCTATTATATCTACGTTTTATACCTATATCTATTGTATCTATATTTTATGCCTATATCTATTATATCTATTATGTCTATATTTTATACCTGTATTTATTGCATCTATTATGTCTATATTTTATACCTATATCTATTATATCTAATATGTCTGTATGTTATACCTACATTTATTATACGTATTATGTCTATATTTTATACGTATATATATTACATCTATTTTGTCTATATTTTAAACCTCTATGTCTTATATCTATTATGTCTATCTTTTATACCGATATCTATTATATCTATTATGTATGTCTTTTATACCTATATCTATTATATCTATTATGTCTATATTTTATACCTATATCTTTTATATCCCTTATGTCTATATTTTATACCTATATGTATTATATCTATTATGTCTATATTTTAAACCTATATCTATTATATCTATATTTTATACGTATATCTATCATATCTGTATTTTATACGTATCTATTATATCCATTATGTCTTTTTTTACACCTATATCTAATATATCTTTATTTTATACTTTTATCTATTTTATTTATTATGTCTATATTTTATACCTATATCTATTATATCTATTATGTCTATATTTTATACCTATATCTATTATGTCTATATTTTATATCTATATCTATTATATCTATTATGTCTATATTTGATAGCTATAAGTATTACGTCTCTATTTTATACCTATATCTATTATAACTATTATCATGTCTATATTTTATACCTATATCTACTATACTATTATGTCTATATTTTATACCTATATCTATCATATCTATTATGTCTATATATTATACCTATATATATCATATCTACTATGTCTATATTTGTTACCTATATCTATTATATTTTGTCTATATTTTATACCTATATCTATTGTATCTATATTTTGTACGTGTATCTATTATATCTATTATGTCTATATTTTATATCTATATCTATTATATATATTTTGTCGATGTTTTATACCTATATCTATTATATCTATTATGTCGATCTTTTATACCTATATCTATTATATCTATTATGTCTATCTTTTATACCTATACCTATTGTTTCTATTAGGTCTATATTTAATACCTATATCTTTTGTATGTATTATGTCTATATTTTACACCGATATCTATTATATCTATTATGTCGATTTTTTATACCTATATCAATTATGTTTATATTTTATACCTGTATCGATTATATTTGTTATGTCTATATTTTATATTTATATCTATCATATTTCATAAGTCTGTATTTTTTACCTATATCTATTATATCTATTATGTTTATATTTTATACCTATATCTCTTATGTCTATATTTTATACCTATATCGATTATATCTACTATGTCTATATTTTATACCTATATCTATTATATCTATTATATCTATATTTTATACCTATATCCATTATAACCATATTTTATACCCATATACATTATTTCTATGTTTTATATCTATATTTTATACCTATATCTCTTCTATCATTTATACCGATATCTATTATATCTATATTTTATACCTTTATCTATTATATCTATTTTATTTATATTTTATAATTATATCTATTATATCTAAATATTGTACCTATATCTATTATGTCTATATGTTATACCTATATCTATTATGTCTATATTGTATACCTATATCCATTATATCTATTATTTCTATATTTTATAACTATATCTATTGTATCTATTATGTCTATATTTTATACCTATATCTATTATGTATATATTTCGTACCTATATTTATTATATCTATTATGTCTATATTTTATACGTATATCTATTATGTCTATATTTTATACCTATATCTATTATAACTATTATGGCTATATTTCATACCTATGTCTATTATACCTATTATGTCTATATTTTATATCTATATCTATTATATCAATTACTTCTGTATTGTATACCTATATCTACTATATCTATTATGTTATATTTGATACCTATATCTATTATATCTATTATTTCTATATTTTATACATATATCTATTATATCTATGATATCTATATTTTATACCTATATCTATTATAAACTATATTTTATAAAGATATCTATTATATCTTTATTTTTATAACATTATACTATATCTATTATATTTATATTCTATAATTATATCTATTATATCTATATTTTATACCTTTATCTATTATATCTATTGTCTATATTTTATACCTGTATCTATTATATCTATTTTTTATACATATATCTATTATATCTATTATATCGATATTTAATACCTATATCTATTTATATATATTTTATACCCCATTTATTATATATTTTATGTCTATATTTTGTACCCATATGTATTATTTCTATTTTGTCTATATTTTATACCTTTGTCTATAACATCTATTTTGTCTATATTTTATACCTATATCTATAATATCTATTGTGTCTGTATTTCATAGCTATATCTATTATATCTATGATGTCTACACTTTATACCTATATCTATTATGTCTATATTTTTTACCTATATCTATTATGTCTGTATTTTATACCTATATCTATTATGTCTTTATTTTATACCTATATCTATTATATCTTTTATGTCTATATTTTATAACTATTAATTATATCTATTATGTCAATATTTTATTCCTATATCTATAATGTCTATATTTTATACCTGTATCTTTTATGTCTATAATGTCTATATTTTATAATTATACATATTATATCTATATATTTTACCTATATCTATTATATCTATTATTTCTAAATATTGTACCTGTATCTATTATGTATATTATCTATATTTTACACCTATATCTATTATATCTATTATATCCATATTTTGTAACTATATCAATTATATGTCTATATTGTATGTCTATTATGTCTATTATTTATCCCTCTATCCATTATATCTATTATGTCTTTATTTTATAACTCTATGAATTATATCTATTATGTCTATATTTTATACCTCTATTATATCTATTATGCCTATATTTTATACCTATATCTATTATATCTATTATGTCTGTATTTTATATATATATCTATTATGTCTATTATGTCCATATTTTCTACCTATATATGTTAAATCTATTATGTCTATATTGTATACCTTTATCTATTAACTCTATATTTTATACCTATATTTATTATAGCTATTATGTCTATATTTTATACCTATATCAATTGTGTCTATATATTATACCTATATTTATTATGTCTATATTTAATACCTATATCTATTATCTCTATATTTAATACCTATATCTATTGTATGTTTTATATCTATATTTTATACCGATATCTATCATGTCTATATTTTATACCTATATCTAATATATCTATTATGTCTATATTTTATACCTATATCTATTATATCTATATTTTATACCTATATCTACTATATCTATTATATCTATTTTGTCTATATTTTATAACTATATCTACTATATCTATTATGTCTATATTTTATACCTCTCTTATATCTATTACATCTATATTTTATACCTATATCTCTTATATCTTTTAAGTGTGTATTTTATAACCATATCTATTATGTCTGTATTTTATACCTATATCTGTTATATATATTATGTCTATATTTTATACCTATATCTATTATAACTATATTTTATACCTATATTTCTTATATCTATATTTAATACCTATATCTATTATATCAAATAGCTTTATATTTTATTATTATTTCTTTTATATCTATATTTTACACCTATATCTATTATATCTATTATATCCATATTTTGTAACTATATCAATTATATGTATATTTTATACGTATATCTATTATATCTATTATATCTATATTTTATTCCTTTATCTATTGTATCTATTATGTCTATGTTTTGTACCTATATCTATTATATATATTATGTCTATATTCTATACCTATGTCTATTATATTCATTAAGTCTATATTTTTTACCTGTATCTATAAAATCTATTATGTCTCTATTTTATACCTATATTTTTTATATCTATTATGTCTATATTTTATACCTATAACTATTATATCTATTATGTCTATATTTTATACGTATATCTATTGTATGCATTATGTCTATATTTTATACCTATATCTATTATATCTATTATGTCTATAATTTATACCTATATCTATTATGTCTACATTTTATACCAATATCCATTATATCTATTGTGTCTATATTTTATATCGTTATCTATTATATCTGTTATGTCTATATTTATACCTATATCTATTATATCTGTTTTGTCTATATTTCATACCTACATTTTTTATATCCACTATACCTATATTTTATACCTATATATATTATATCTATATGTGATACCTATATCCATTATATCTATTATATCTATAGAGTATACTTATATTTATTATATCTTTTATGTATATATTTTATTCCTATATCTAATATATCTATTATGTCTATATTTTTATAACTGTATCTATTATATCTATTATGTCTATATTTTACACGTATAACTATTATATCTATTATGTCTATATTTTATACCTCTACCTATTATATCTATTATGTCTATATTTTACACCTCTATCTATTATATCTATTATGTCTATATTTTATATCGTTATCTATTATATCTATTATGTCTATATTTATACCTATATCTATTATATCTGTTATGTCTATATTTCATACCTATATATTATGTCTATATTTTATATCTATATCCATTATATATACTATGTCTATATTTCATATCTATATCTATTATGTCTATATTTTGTAACTATATCTGTTATAGCTATTATGTCTATATTGTATACTTATATATATTAAGTCTATATTTTATACCTATATTTATTATATCTATTATGTCTATATTTTATACCTATACCTATTATGTCTATATTTTATACCAATATCTATTATGTCTATATTTAATATCTATATCTATTATATCTATTATGTGAGCATTTTAAACCAATATCTATTATGTCTATATTTCATACCTATATCAATTATATCTATTATATCATTATTTTATACCTATATCTATTATAACTATACTTTATACCTGTATTTCTTATATCTATATTTAATACTTATATCAATCATATCTATTAGATTTATATTTTATAATTGTATCCATTATATCTATATTTTATTCATATATCTATTATATATATTATATCTATATTTTATGACTATATCAATTATATCTATATTTTATACGTATATCTATTATATCTATTATATCTCTACTTTATACCTATATCTATATCTATATTTATACCTTTATCTATTATATCTATTATGTCTATATTTTGTACCTATATCTATTATGTCTATTATGTCTATATTTTATACCTATGTCTATTATATCTATTTTGTCTATATTTTATACCTATATCCATCAAATCTATTATGTCTCTATTTTATACCTATATTTGTTACATCTATTATGTCTATATTTTATACCTATATCTATTATATCTATTGTGTCTATATTTTATACCTATATCTATTGTATGTATTATGTCTATATTTTATACCTATATCTATTATATCTATTATGTCAATACTTTATACCTATATCTATTATGTCTATATTTTATACCTATATCGATTATATGTGTTATTTCTATATTTTGTACCTATATCTATTATATCTCTTATGTCGATATTTTTTAACTATATCTATTATATCTATTATGTTTATATTTTATACCCATATCTATTCTGCCTATATTTTATACCTATATCTATTATATCTATTATGTCTATATTTTATACCTTCATCTACTATACCTCTTATGTCTATATTTTATACCTATATCTATTATATCAATTGTATCTATACTTTATACCTATATCTATTATGTCTATATTTTATATCTTTATCTATTATATCTATTATGTCTATATTTTATACCTGTATCTATTATATCTATTATGTCAATTTTTTATGCCTATATCCATTATATCCACTATATCTATATTTTAAACCTATATCTATTATATCTATTTTTTATACCTGTGTCTGTCTTTATTTTATACCAATATCTATGTCAATTGTGTCTATATTTCATAGCTATATCTGATATATCTATATATTATATCTATATCTATTATATCCATTATATCTATATTTTATACCTATATGCATTATATCTGTTATATCTATATTTTATACCTATATCTATTATATCTATATTATTTACCTATATCTATTATAACTATATTTTATATCGATATCTTATATCTATATTTTATACCATTATCTATTATATCTATTATATTTATATTTTATAATTATACCTATTATATCTATATTTATACCTATATCTATTATGTCTATTATATCTATATTTTATATCTATATCTATTATAACAATATTTTATACCTATATCTATTATATCTCTTATATCGATATTTTATACCGATATCTATTATATCTATATTTTATACCCCTATCTATTATATCATTTATGTCCATATTTTATACCGATATCTATTATATCTATTATGTCTATATTTTATACCTATGTCTTTTACTTCTATGTTGTCTATATTTTATACCTATATCTATAATATCTATTATGTCTGTATTTCATACCTATATCTATTATATCTATTATGTCTATATCTTATACCTATATCTATTATGTCTATACTTTATACCTATATCAATTATAACTCTTATGTCTATATTTTATAGGTATATCTATTATATCTATATTTTATACCTATATGTATTATGTCTGTATTTTATACGAATATATATTATGTCTTTATTTTATACCTATATCTATACTATCTATTATGTCTATATTTTATACCTATATCTATAGTATCTATTATGTACACATTTTATACCTATATCTATTATATCTATTATGTCTATATTTCATAACTGTATCTATTGTATCTATTATGTCTATATTTTATACCGATATCTCTTATAACTATTATGTCAATATTTTATACCTCTATCTCTTATATCTATTATGTCTATATTTTATAACTATATCTATTATATCTATTGTGTCTACATTTTATACCCATATGTATTATATATATTAAGTCTATATTTTATACTTATATATATTATATCTATTATGTCTATATTTTATACCTATATCTATTATAACTATTATGTCTATATTTTATAACTATATCGCTTATATCTATTATGCATATATTTTATACCTATATCTATTATATGTATATTTTATACCTCTATTGTATCTATATTTTCTATCTATATCTATTATGTCTATATATTATACCTATATCTATTATATCGATGATGTCTATATTTTATACCTATATGTATTATATATTGTATGTCTATATTTTATACCTATGTCTATTATGTCTATTATGCCTATATTTTCTACCACTATTATATCTGTTATATCTATATTTTATACCTATATCTATTATGTCTGTATTTTATTCATATACGTATTATATCTTTTATGTCTATATTTTATAACTATATCTATTATATCTATTATGTCTATATTTTATACCTATACGTATTATGTCTATGTTTTATACCTATATCTATTATACAAATTATGTTTCTATTTTATACCAATATCTCTTATATCTATGATGTCTATATTTTATACTTCTATCTATTATATCAATTATATCTATATTTTATGCATATATCTCTTATGTCTGTATTTTATACCTATATCTATTATATATATTATGTCTGTATTTTATAACTATATCTATTATATCTCTTCTGTCTATATTTTATATCTATATCTATTACATCTATTTTGTCTATATCTGTTATACCTATTATGTCTATATTTTATACCTATATCTATTATATCCATTGTCTATATATTATACCTATATCTATTATGTCTATAGGTTATTCCTATATCTATTATATCTATTATGTCCTATATTTTATACCTAGATCTATTGTATCTATTATGTCTATATTTTATAACTGTATCTATTATATCCCTTTATGTCTATGTTTTATACGTATATCTATTATGTCTATATTTTATTACCAATGTCTATTATATCTATATGTCTATATTGTATACCTATATTTGTTATATCTATTATATCTATATTTTTATAACTATATGTATTATACCTATTATTTCTAGATTTTATACGTATATCTATTATATCGATTATGTCTACATTTTATACCTATATCTATATATCTATTAAGTCTCTATTTTGTACTTATATATATTATAACTATTATGTCTATATTTTGTACCTATATCTATTATAACTATTATGTCGAGGTTTCATAACTATATCTCTTATATATTACGTATATATTTTATACCTATACTACTATGTTTATATTTTATACCTCTATCTATTCTATTATGTCTACATTTTATACCTATATATATTATATCTATTATGTCTATATCTTACATATCTATTATATCTATTATGTCTGTATTTTATACCTATTCCTCTTATATCTAATATGTCTATATTTCATACCTATATCTATTTAACCATCATGTCTATATTTTAACCTATATCTATTATGTCTTTATTTTTATACCTACATCTATTATAATTATTATGTCTATATTTGATATCTATATCTATTATATCTATTATGTCTATATTTTATACCTATTTCAAGTATACCTATTATGTCTTTATTTTAAACCCGTATCTATTATGTCTCTATTTTATTACGGTTATCTATTATATCTATTATGTCTATATTTTATACCTGTATCTATTATATCTAGTATGTCTATATTTTAATACCTATATCTATTATATCTACTATGTCTATATTTTACAACTATTTCTGGTGTATCTATTACGTCTCTATTTTATACCATCTCTATTATATCTATTATGTTTCTATTTATACCTATATCTATTATATCTATGTCTGTATTTTACACCTATATCTATTATGTCTACATTTTATACCGATATCTATTATGTCTATATTTCATACCTATATCGATTATAATCTATTTTGTCTATATTTTATACCTATTTCAATTATGTCTATATTTATACCTATATCTATTATATCTATTATGTCTATATTTTATACCTATATATATTATAACTATTATGTCCTATTTTATACTTATAACTATTATAATATGTCTATATTTTCTACCTGTATCTATTATGCCTCTCTGTTATATCTATATCAATTATATTCTGTTATGTCTATATTTTATACCTGTATCTATTATATGTATTACATCTATACTTTATACCTATATTATCTATCTATTATATCTGTATTTTATGCCAATATCTATTATAGCGATTATACCTATTATATATATATTTTATACCT
Organism: Rhinopithecus roxellana; assembly: GCF_007565055.1. Classification (NCBI taxonomy): domain Eukaryota; kingdom Metazoa; phylum Chordata; class Mammalia; order Primates; family Cercopithecidae; genus Rhinopithecus; species Rhinopithecus roxellana. Next base: position 22,365 of record NW_022142923.1, on the reverse strand, counting down.
ATATCTATAATATCTATTATATTTATATTTTATGCCGATATCTATTATATCTATTGTATTTATATTTTATACCTATATCTATTTTATCTATTATTTCTATATTTTATGACTATATCTGTTATATATATTGTGTCTATATTTTATACCTATATCTCTTATGTTTATATTTTAATACTGTACCTGTTATATCTATTATGTCTATATTTTATACCTATATGTATTATGTCTATATTTTGTAACTATATCTATTATATTTTTTATATCTATATTTAGACCTATATTATTATATCTATTATGTCTATATTTTATACCTATCTCTATTATATGTATTATGTCTATATTTTATACCTATATTTTTCATCTATTAGGTCTTATTTTATACCAAAAACACCTATATCTTTTATATCGTATTTTGTGTATATTTTAGCACCTATTTTCAATCATATGTTCCCTATTTTTCCTATACTATTATAGCTATTTGTCTATATTTAATACCTATACTTTAATCTATGATGTGTATATTTTTACCTAATATTTTTTATATCATTATGTCTATATTTATAACTTATATCTTTTATATCATTTGTCTATATTTCACACATATTCAATCATGTCTATATTTTTCCTATACTATTAAATATATTGCTATATTTTATACCTAAACTGTTAAATATATTTTTTGTCTGTATTTTACCGTATATCTATTATGTGTATATTTAATACTTTTATCTATTATGTTTATATGTCTCTATGTTATACCATATCTATTACGTCCTTTTGTCTATATTTTAAGCTTACATATTGTATCTTTTATGTCTATATTGTATGCTATATCTATTATATCGATTATGTCTATATCTTATGCATATATCTGGTATATCGATTATGTAATTTTATACAGATATTATTATGTCTATATTTGATACCTAATATATGTATCTATTATATGTATATCTTATAAATATATCCATAATAGCTAGTGGGTCTGTATTTCAACCTTTACCTATTATATCTATTATTCTATATTTTATATTTGTATCTATTATACTATTATGTCTAATCTCATACTATATATATTATACTCTATTAGTCATATCTATTACACATATCTATTATATCTATTATGTGTAATTTATACTTTATCGTTATGTCTAATATTTCATACCTACTTTAAACGAGTTATGTCTATATTATAACCTATATCTATAATCTGTTATGTCGATATTTTTATACCGATACTATTAGTACGAATTTGATATACCTAATATTATACTACTCTGTGTATAGTTCATTACTATATGTATTATATCTGATATGTCTAGTTTATACCTATAACCTATTAATCTATATGTCTATAATTTTATACCTATATCTGAATGTCATATTTTAAACCTAGGACTAATATGTCAATTAGTTCTATATTTTATACCTATATCTATATCTATATGTCTAGTTTTATATACCGTTATCCTATCATGTCTATATTTTATACCTATATCTATAATGTCTATATTTTGATACCGTAATCTATTATATCTATGATGTCTATATTTTATACCTATATCTATTATGTCTATATTTTATACCTATATCTAGTATAGATCTAGGATGTCTATATTGTATACCTAGATATCTATTAGTCTATTAGGATACATTTAATATCTATATCTATATAATCTATTATGTCTATATTTTATACCTATATACTATTAATCTAATTTCTAGATTTTAACCTATATCTAATTATTTATTATGCTATATTTATACCTATATCTATTGTATTATATGTCTAGTTTTATACCTATATCTATTATATCTATTATGTCTTATCTTTACCTATATCTGTTACGTCTACGTTTTATACCTGTAGCGATTATAGTATATAGTTTTATATTTTAAACATATATCTATATATCATCTTTTATACTATAATCCATTATATCTATATATCATATTTATACATATCTACATATCTATTATGTCTATATTTTATTCCTGATCTATTATATCTATTATATCTGTATTTTATACTTAATCTATTTTACAAAATATAATATATTCCTTTATATCTATATTATTTTCCTATATCTATTATATCTATTATTTATATTTTTATAATTATCTATATACTATATTTCATTCTATATCTATTATATCTATGTCTACTTTATAACTGTATCTTTATATCTATTTTTTTATACATATATCTATTATATGTATTGTATCTATATTTTATACGTATATCTATGTATCTATATTTTCTACCTGTATCTATTTATCTATTATGTCTATATTTATCCTAATCTATAATCTATTATGTTCTATATTTTAATATGGTTATCAATCATATCTATTAGTCTATATTTTATATCTATATATGTCTATATTTATACCTATATCTATTATCACATTTTATATTTATACGTTATCTTTATGTCTATATTTTAATACCTATATCTATAATATCTATTACGTCATATTTGAATAACTATATCGATATTTAGATCTATTATAGTCTTTATTTTATACCTTTATTTTTTATGTCTATTTTGTACAACTATATCTAGGATATCTATTATGTGTATATTTATAATTATATATTATATCTATTATGTCTATATTTTATACCTATATCTATATGACTAGTGGTCTAAATATGTAACCTGTATTCTATTATTCATATTTTTATAACCAATATCTATTTAATTATTATGTCCATATGTTTATAAACTATATATGTATGTCTATATTTTACACCTATATGCTATTATATCAATTATGTCTAATATTTATACTATATTTATGTCATATGTTATATCTATATCCATTTATATTATATGTCTTTATGTTTATATCTGTATCTATGTCATTTCTATTTTACACACCTACATAGTCTATTATACTAGCGTGTATATTTTATATATAATTTATGATATTCTTATGGTCTAGTTTATAGCTATATCTATTATGTCTATGTTATTTTTAGTACGGTTTCTTAGTATATATTTATCCTCGATTATGTCGAGGTTTTATAGCTATATGTAGTATATCTATTAGTTTTTATTTTTTATACCTATTTGTATTATATCTATTATGTCTATATTTTATCCCTATATCTATTATGTCTATATTTTAAACCTATATCTATTATATCTATTATGTCTATATTTTATACCTATATCTATTATACTATAACATTTATATTTTAAAATTATATCTATTATATCTGTATTTTACACCTTTATCTATTATATCTATTATATCTATATTTCATATCTATATATATTATATTTATATTTTATACGTATTTCTATTTTATCTATTATGTCTATATTTTATACCTATATCTATTATATCTATATTTTACACCTGTATCTATTATATCTATTTTGCCTGTATTTTATACCTATGTCTATTATATCTATACTGTCCATATTTTTTACCTATATCTATTATATCTATTATGTCTATATTTTATACCTATATCTATCATATATAATGTCTATATTTTATACCTGTATCTATTATATCTATATTTTATACCTATCTCTATTATGTCTACATTTTATGCCTATATCTATTATATCTTTTATGTCTATATTTTACACCTATATCTATTATATCTTTTATGTCAGTATTTTACACCTATCTATTATCTATTATATCTATATTTTATACCTATATCAATTATACCTATTATGTCTATAATTTATACCTATATCTATTATATCTATTATGTCTATATTTCATACCTACATCTATTATATCTATTATGTCTATATTTTATACCTATATCTATTACGTCTATATTTTATACCTATCTATTATATCTATTATATATATATTTTATACCTATATCTATTACATCTATTATGTCTATATTTTTAGCTATTTCTATTATGTCTATATTTAATACCTATATCTATAAGTATATATTTTATGCCTATTTCTATTATATCTATCATGTCTATATTTCATACCTATTATTATTATATCTAATATGCCTATATTTTATACCTATATCTATTATGTCTATTATGTCTATATTTTATACCTATATCTATTGTATCTATTATGTCTATATCTTATATATATCTATTATAACTATAATGTCTATATTTCATACCTACACCTATTATATGTATTATGTCTATATTTTATCTTTTTCTATTATATCTATTATGTCTATGTCTTATACATATATCTATTATATCTATTATGTCTATATTTAATACCTATATCTATTATATCTATGATGTATATATTTATACCTATATCTATTATATCTACTCTGTCTATATTTTATACCTATATCTATTTTATCTATTATGTCTATATTTTATACCTATGTCTGTTATATCAATTTTGTTTATATTTATACCTATATCTATTAAAACAATTATGTCTATATTTTATATCTATATCTATTATGTCTATATTTTATACCTGTAACTATTATATCTATTTTGTCTCTATTTTATACATATATCTATTATATCTAATATCTCTATATTTATACCTATATTATATCTATAATGTCTACATTTTATACCTATATCTATTATATCTGTATTTTATACGTATATCTATTATATCTGTTATGTCTATATTTTATACCTATATCTATTTTATTTATATTTTATACCTATCTACTAAAATATATGTCTATATTTATCTATGTATTATGTCTATATTTACCTATATTATACGATTATTATATTACTACCTTTATATCTATTATGTCTATATTTTATACCTATATCTGTTATATATATTATATCTATATTTTAAACCTATATCTATTATAACTATATTTTATACTTATATCTATTGTATGTGTATTTACTACCTATATCTATTATATCTATTATATTTATTCTTTATAATTATATCTATTATATCTATATTTTATTCCTGTATCTATTATATCTATTAAATCTATATTTTATACGTATATATATTATAACTATATTTTATACGTATATCTATTATATCAATTTTATCTATATTTTGTACCTGTATCAATTATATCTATATTTTACACCTGTGTTTATTGTATCTATTATGTCTATATTTTATACCTATATCAATTTTATCTATATTTTATACCTATATGTATTATATCTATATTTTATTCCCATATATATAATATCTATTATGTCTATATTTTATACCTATATATATTATATCTATTATGTCTATATTATATACCTATATCTATTATACCTATTATGTCTATATTTTATAAATATAACTATTTTGTCTATATTTTACACCTATCTCTATTGTATCTGTTATATTTATATTTTTTAAATATATCTATTTTATCTATATTTTATACCTATATCTGTTATAACTATTCCATCTATATTTGATACCTATATTTGTTATATCTATATTTTATAACTATATCTACCATATCTATTATATCTATATTTTACACATATATCTATATTATCTATATTTTATGCCTATATCTATATCTATTATGTACATATTTTATACGTATATCTATTGTATCTATTTTGTCTATATCTTCTACCTATATCGATTGTATCTATTATGTCTATATTTCTTACCTATATCTATTATATCTATTATGTCTATATTTTATAAACCTATCTATTATATCTATTATGTCCATATTTTATATCTATATGTATATCTATTATGTCAATATGTTATACGTATATCTGTTATAACTTTTATGTCTTAATTTTATACATATATTATATCTATTATGTCTTCATGTTATACCTATATCTATTATATCTATTAAGTCTATATTTTATACTTATATATTTTATATCCATTACGTCTATATTTTATACCTATATCTATTATAACTATTATGTCTATATTTTATAACTATACCTCTTATACCTATTATGTCTATATTTTATACCTATATCTATCATGTCTGTATTTTGTACCACTATCTATTCTATTATGTCCATATTTTATACCTATATCTATTATGTCTATATTTTATACCTCTATTCTATTATGTCTATATTTTATACCTATATCTATTATGTCTATATTTTATACCTATATCTATTATATCTATTATGTCTCAATTTCATACCTCTCTTATAACTATTATTTCCATATTTTATATCTATATCTATTATACCTAGTATGTTTATGTTTCATATGTCTATCTATTATATCTATTATGTCTATATTTTATACCTATATCTATTATATCTATTATTTCTATATTTTATACGTGTATCTATTATATCTATTATGTCTATATTTTATACCTATATCTATTTTATCTATTATGCCTACATTTTATACCTATATCTATTATATCTTCAATGTCTGTATTTTATACCTATATCTACTATATAAATTAGGTCTATACTTTATACCTATATCTATTATATCTATTATGTCTATGTTTCATACCTATATCTATTATGTCTGTTATGTCTATATTTTATACCTATATCTATTATATCTATTATGTCTATATTTTATATCTATATCTATTATATATACTCTGTCTATATTTTATACCTGTATCTATTATATCTATTATGTCTATATTTTATACCTATATCTATTATATCTAGTCTGTCTATATTTTGTTCCTATATTTATTATATCTATTATGTCTATATTTTCTACCTATATCTTTTATATCTTTTTTGTCTATATTTTATACCTATTTCAATTATGTCTGTATTTTATACCTATATCTATTATATCTATTATGTCTATATTTTATACCTATATCTATTATATCTATTATGTCTATATTTTATACCTATGTCTATTATATCGATTATGTCTATGTCTTAAACCTATATCTATTATATCAATTATGTCTATATTTTATACCTATATCTATTATATCTATTATGTCTATATTTTATACCTATATCTATTATGTATATATTTTACACCATATCCTATATCTATTATGTCTATATTTTATACCTATGTCTATTATATCGATTATGTCTATGTCTTATACCTATATCTATTATATCAATTATGTCTATATTTTATACCAATAACTATTATATCTATTACGTCTATATTTTATACCTATATCTATTATATCTATTATGTCTATATTTCATACTTATATCTGTTATATGTATTTTGTGTGTATTTTATACGTATATCTATTGTGTCTATATTGTATACTTATATTTATTATATCTATTATGTCTGTATTTTATACCTCTATCTATTATATCTATTGTGTCTATATTTGACACCTATATCTAATATATCCATTATGTCTATATTTTATACCTATATCTATTATATCTACAATGTCTATATTTTACACCTATATCTATTATATCTATTACGTCGATATTTTATACCCATCTCTATTATATCTATTATGTTTATATTTTATACCTATATCTATTATATCTATGTCTTTATTTTATACCTATATCTATTTTGACTATATTTTATACCTATATCTATTATGTCTATATTTCATACGTTTGTCAATTTTATCTATTATGTCTGTATTTTATACCTATATCTATTATATCTCTTATGCCTATATTTTATACATATATCTATTATATCTATATTTGATACCTATATCTATTATGTCTATTATGTCTATATTTTATATCTATATCTATTATATCTATTGTGTCTATATTTTATAACTATATCTATTAAATATATTATGTCTATATTTCATACCTTTTTCTATTATAAATATTATGTCTATATTTAATACCTATATATATTATGTCTATATTTCATACCTATATCTACTATATCTATTATGTCTATATTTTATACCTATATCTATTATATCTATGATGTCTATATTTATACCTATATCTATTATATCTACTCTGTCTATATTTTATACCTATATCTATTTTATCTATTATGTCTATATTTTATACCTATGTCTGTTATATCAATTTTGTTTATATTTTATACCTATATCTATTAAAACAATTATGTCTATATTTTATATCTATATCTATTATGTCTATATTTTATACCTGTAACTATTATATCTATTTTGTCTCTATTTTATACATATATCTATTATATCTAATATCTCTATATTTTATACCTATATTATATCTATAATGTCTACATTTTATACCTATATCTATTATATCTGTATTTTATACGTATATCTATTATATCTGTTATGTCTATATTTTATACCTATATCTATTTTATTTATATTTTATACCTATATCTATTATATCGATTATGTCTATATTTAACATCTATACCTTTTATATCTATTATGTCTATATTTTATACCTATATCTGTTATATATATTATATCTATATTTTAAACCTATATCTATTATAACTATATTTTATACTTATATCTATTGTATGTGTATTTACTACCTATATCTATTATATCTATTATATTTATTCTTTATAATTATATCTATCATATCTATATTTTATTCCTGTATCTATTATATCTATTAAATCTATATTTTATACGTATATATATTATAACTATATTTTATACGTATATCTATTATAACAATTTTATCTATATTTTGTACCTGTATCAATTATATCTATATTTTACACCTGTGTTTATTGTATCTATTATGTCTATATTTTATACCTATATCAATTTTATCTATATTTTATACCTATATGTATTATATCTATATTTTATTCCCATATATATAATATCTATTATGTCTATATTTTATACCTATATATATTATATCTATTATGTCTATATTATATACCTATATCTATTATACCTATTATGTCTATATTTTATAAATATAACTATTTTGTCTATATTTTACACCTATCTCTATTGTATCTGTTATATTTATATTTTTAAAATATATCTATTTTATCTATATTTAAACCTATATCTGTTATAACTATTCCATCTATATTTGATACCTATATTTGTTATATCTATATTTTATAACTATATCTACCATATCTATTATATCTATATTTTACACATATATCTATATTATCTATATTTTATGCCTATATCTATATCTATTATGTACATATTTTATACGTATATCTATTGTATCTATTTTGTCTATATCTTCTACCTATATCGATTGTATCTATTATGTCTATATTTCTTACCTATATCTATTATATCTATTATGTCTATAATTTATAAACCTATCTATTATATCTATTATGTCCATATTTTATATCTATTTGTATATCTATTATGTCAATATGTTATACGTATATCTCTTATAACTTTTATGTCTTAATTTTATACATATATTATATCTATTATGTCTTCATGTTATACCTATATCTATTATATCTATTAAGTCTATATTTTATACTTATATATTTTATATCCATTACGTCTATATTTTATACCTATATCTATTATAACTATTATGTCTATATTTTATAACTATACCTCTTATACCTATTATGTCTATATTTTATACCTATATCTATCATGTCTGTATTTTGTACCACTATCTATTCTATTATGTCCATATTTTATACCTATATCTATTATGTCTATATTTTATACCTCTATTCTATTATGTCTATATTTTATACCTATATCTATTATGTCTATATTTTATACCTATATCTATTATATCTATTATGTCTCAATTTCATACCTCTCTTATAACTATTATTTCCATATTTTATATCTATATCTATTATACCTAGTATGTTTATGTTTCATATGTCTATCTATTATATCTATTATGTCTATATTTTATACCTATATCTATTATATCTATTATTTCTATATTTTATACGTGTATCTATTATATCTATTATGTCTATATTTTATACCTATATCTATTTTATCTATTATGCCTACATTTTATACCTATATCTATTATATCTTCAATGTCTGTATTTTATACCTATATCTACTATATAAATGAGGTCTATACTTTATACCTATATCTATTATATCTATTATGTCTATGTTTCATACCTATATCTATTATGTCTGTTATGTCTATATTTTATACCTATTATCTATTATATCTATTATGTCTATATTTTATATCTATATCTATTATATATACTCTGTCTATATTTTATACCTGTATCTATTATATCTATTATGTCTATATTTATACCTATATCTATTATATCTAGTCTGTCTATATTTTGTTCCTATATTTATTATATCTATTATGTCTATATTTTCTACCTATATCTTTATATCTTTTTGTCTATATTTTATACCTATTTCAATTATGTCTGTTTTTTATACCTATATCTATTATATCTATTATTGTCTAGTTTATACCTATATCTATTATATCTATTATGTCTATATTTTATACCTATGTCTATTATATCGATTATGTCTATGTCTTAAAACATATATCTATTATATCAATTATGTCTATATTTTATACCTATATCTATTATATCTATTATGTCTATATTTTATACCTATATCTATTATGTATATATTTTACACCATATCCTATATATATTATGTCTATATTTTATACCTATGTCTATTATATCGATTAGGTCTATGTCTTATACCTATATCTATTATATCAATTATGTCTATATTTTACCTATATCTATTGTATCTATAATAATCATTATGTGTATATGTGTTAATAACTCTAATCTATATTCTATTCTGTCTATGTTTTATACCTATATCTATTGTCTATTGTTTTTATACCTATATCACTATTACTATCATTATTCCATATTTATTATACCTAAACTACATACTAATTTTATACCTATATCTATTATATCTTTATATCAGTATTTTATACCCGTATCTATTATATCTATATTTATACCTGTATCTATTATATGTATTACATCTCTACTTAATACCTATATTATTCTATCCATTATATCTGTATTTTATGCCAATATCTACTATATCAATTATATCATTTATAGATATTTTTATACCTGTCGATAATATCTAGTAGTATCATTTTTTATACTATACTTTTTTAACTATTGTATCTATATTTTATAACTATATCTATTATATCTATTAGTCTATATTTATAATAATATCTATTATGTCTATATTTATACCTATATCTATTTTATATATTGTGTTTATATTTCATAACCTATATCATTAAGTTTATATTTATAACTATACCTTTATATCTATTATGTCTATATTTTTAATACCTATATGTATTTGGTGTATATTTTGTACCTATATCTATTATATTAATTATATCTATATTTTTAACCTATATATATTATATCTAATATGTCTTATTTTATACCTATATCTATTAATGTTTATATATGTTATACCTATATGCATTATATCTATTATGTCCTTTTTAGTACCTATAGCTATTATCTCTTATGTCTATATTTCCACCTCTACTATTAATACTCTTGTCAATTCATACCTATATTGTCATCCACCATTAGTCTATTTTCCTATATCCCATTAGTCTAAAATTTATCCCTATATCTGTTACAATTATTATGTCTATATTTGTACCTATATCTATTTAAATTACGTCTATATTTTATACAATTTCTATATCTATTGTCTATATTTAAATCCCTAACATTGTGTCTATATTTTTATACCTATATCATGATAATCAATTATGGCTATACTTTATACCTATATCTATAATCATTATGTCTTATTTATACCTATATCTATTATATCTACTCTGCTATATTTTTACCCATATCTATAATTATTATTCATATTTTATACCTATATCTATATATCTATATGTCTAATTTTATACCTATATCTATTATATCTCTTAGTCCAATTTTAACCAATATCTATTATACTATTATATGTTAATACATCTATCTTATACCTATATTTTTCTATCTATTATATCTGTATTTTATGCCAATACAATTATATCTATTAAATCTATTATGTATATATTTTTTCCCTATGTCTATAATATATAATATCTATATTTTATACCAATATTATATACTAATGTTTCTATATTTTATACCTATATCTATTAATCTATTATCTCTATATGTTATAACTATATCTATTATTGTCTATATAATCTTTATCTTTATTTATATATTGTGTCTATATTTATACTTATATCTATGAGGTTTATATTTATAACTATACCTAGTATATCTATTATGTCTATATTTTATACCGATATGTTTATGTCCATATTGTACCTAATCTACTTATTTATTATTCTACATTTTAGACCTTATATTTATTATCTATTATCTCTATATTTTGTACCTATACTATTATGTCTTTATAACCTATATGGATTATCTATTTTGTCTATGTTTGATAGTTATATCATTATATCTATTATGTCTATACTTTATACCTATATCTATTATATCTATTATGTCTTTATTTAAACCTATACCTATTATATCTACTATGTGTATATTCATACTTATATGTATATAACCATTATGTCTATATTTTGTACCTGTATCCATTATGTCTATATTTTATACCTATATCTATCATAATTATTATGTCTATATTTGATACCAATATCTATTAATCTACATCATATTTTTATACCTATTTCGATTATAACTCTTATGTCTATTTTAATACCTATATCTATTATCTCTATATTTTATACCTATACTATTATATCTATTAGTCGATATTTTCTACCTATATCTAATTATTATTATAACTAATTTTTTACCGTTATCTTATATGTCTATTTTATACCTATATCTATTATATTACATGTCTAATTTTATACCTTATTTATATATCTATTATGTCTATATTTTATATCTGTATCTATATTATTATGTCCATATTTATACCTATAACTATTGTATTTTATATGTCTATATTTTATACCTATACTATCATGTTCTATTTTAATCTGTATCTATATATCTATTAGTCTATATTTTATACCTCTATTATATCTTTTAAGTCATATTTTGTACCTATATCCATTTTATCTATTATGTCTACACCTTAACATATATCTTTATATCTATATTCTATATTTCATACTTATACTATTTTATGTATTATGTCCTATATTTTATATCTGTATCTATTATATCATGATGTCAATCTTATACTTATATCTATATACCATTTGTCACATTTATACCTATATTATATCTATTTTGTCTATATTTTTACTATTTCAATTATGTCTGTATTTTATCCTATACTATTATATCTATTTTGTCTGTATTTTATACCTATATCTCTTATATCTATTATATCTAATTTTATACCTTTATCTATGATATCTATTATGGGTTATATCTTAACATATATATATTATATCTATTATGTGTATATTTAACCCTATACTATATGTCTATATTTAATACCTACATTTTATTACCAGTTATGTCTATATTTTTATACCTATATCTATAATACATTATGTCTATATTTATCCGATATCTATTATGTCATATTTTATACCCATATCTATTATATCTACTCTGTCTATATTTTATACTTACATCTATTATATCTAATATATCCTATATTTTTATACCGATATCTATTATGTCTATTTTGTCCTATATTTTAGATACCTATATTTCTGTTGTCTATATTTTATACCTATATCATTATATTCAATTATGTCATATTTTATAATTATACTATTTAATCTATTATGTCATATTTTTATTCCGTTACATTATGTCATATTTAATCTTATTTATATCTATTATGTCTATGATCTTAGCATGATATCTTTAATCTATTATGTCTATACTATTAATCTATTATGTCTCTTTTTTATACCTATATCATTTATACCTATTGTGTCTGTATTTTATACGTTATCATATACTAGATTTTATAACCGATTCTATTATATCTATTATGTCGATATTTTATACCTATTCTATTGTCAATATTTAATACCGTGTCTATTAATATATAATCATGTCTCTATTTTATACCTATATCTATTATATCTATTATGTCTATATTTAATACATATATCTATATATCTATTATGTCTCATTTTAAACCGATACCTATTACATCTATTATGTTATATTTCATACCTATATCTATTAAAGCATTATGTCATATATTTGTACTATATCTATTATGCTATATTACATACCTATATCTATTAAATATTATTTCGATATTTGATACCTATGTCTTTATATGATTATGTCTATTTTATAGCATTCTATATATCTATTGGTCTATATTTTAATACTATATCTATTGTGTCTATATTTTTGTCTTATCTATTAGACCTATTATGTCTATATTTATACCATATCTATGATGTATATATTTTACACAGATCTCTTATTTATTCTATATGTCTATATTTATGCCTATATCTTTTAGTCTTATAGTTATAACTATAACTTTGTATCTATATCATAGTTTATACATATTCGCATTATATCTATTATGTCTATATTTTATACCATAACTATATATCTATTAGTCTATATTGATACTATACTATTATATCTATTAGTCTTATTTTTATCTTATATCTGTTATATCTATTTTTGTGTTATTTTCTACGTATATCTATTGTGTCGATATTTATACTTATATTATTATAACTATTATGTCCTGTATTTATACCTCTCTAACTATTAATCTATTGTGTCTAATATTTTACAACCCTATATCTAATATATCCATTAGTTCTATATTTATACCTATATCTATATACATCTACTATGTCTAATTTTCCCTAATATCTATATATCTATTACTTCGATATTTATACCCATCTCTATTATATCTATTATGTTGATATTTTATACTATATCTATATATCTATGTCTATATATTTATACTATATCCTATTTTGAATATATTTATAGCTATAATCTATTATGTCTATATTCATACGTTGTCAATTTTATCTATCATGTCTGTATTTTTATAACTATCCTATTATATCTCTATGCCATAGTTTTATACATATATCTATTATATCTGATATTTGAACCTATATCTATTATATCATTATGTCATATTTTTATATCTATATCTGTTATATCTATTGTGTCTATATTTTAACTTATCTATAAATATATTATGTCTAATTTCTCCTTTTTATATCTATTATGTCTATTAAACCTATATATAGATGTCTATATTTAATACCTATAATCTTTATATCTATTATGTCTGATTTATACCATATCTTATTATATCCATTATGTTTATATTCTAATTATACCTATCTAGATCTAACTATGTCTAATATTACACTATAACTATATTCTATTACGTCATTTTTACCTCTCTACTTTATCTATATTGTTTATGTTTTATAACCTATATCTATTATAATCTATGTCTTATTTTATACCTATATTTTTGATACTATATTTATACTAGAACATTTATGTCTATATTTTATATGATATCTATTGTAAAATCTTTATGCCTTGTATGGGACCTAATCTAGGAAATATCATATTATGATGTATATTTTAATTACCTTTTATATCATCTATTAAATTTATATGTCCTAAATTTTATATCTATATCTAGTAAGTCTATTTTTATAAATACCTATAAATAATTACTATACTCTATTTGTATAGATTTTTTACCTATATGTACTGATATCTAGTTTAATGTCTAATTTTAGGGCTATAAATTATTTATTCTTAAATAATGTCCCTTAGTTTAGAAACCTTATGCGTAGTAGGTCGGTCTATTTAACTCTGTATCTATTACGTATTATTTTATACCTATACTCTTATACTCTATTGATGGTCCCGGTATTTTTAACACCCTATTGAGATTATCAGCTTTTTCTCCCATGTATGGCTATTATAATGGTATTCCATCTCGACTTATCCTAGAATTATTCATCCATATACTGGTCCTTTTTTTTTTTGCCAATATCTATTACTATCCATTATATCTAATTATATAAATGGGGAATGAAAAAAGAACAAAAAAAAAAAAGGGGGGTGTGGGAGAGAGGACAGCGAAGACGATTGCTCTTTTATACCTGTCGATCATATCTATTCGTACGACTTTCTTTTTTAATAACCTCTATCTTTTATCTATTGTATCTCTATTTTCTATCTATTCTCTTCACATATGCTCTTCATAAGCTCTACTTTTATCCCTAGCTCGATTTGTCTATATTTAATATACCTATAGCTCTTATATACTATTTGTGTTTTCTATTTTATATACCGATTCTTAGTATACTCTTTTACTGTCTATACTTTTCTAACTCTAATCTCTTAGATCCTCCTCTTGGTCTATATTTTCGAGAGCTTACCTATTATGGCTATTCATGTCTTTCTTTTACCTCCTCATCACCGTCTTGGGGGTGGCTCTATTCTGTCTAGATTTCGTACCTTCTCTACTTATTCCATGATGTAATGTACTTTGTACCTATAACTTCAAACCCATTCTGTCAATATTGATACCTATATCTCTTATCTTTATTATTGTAGTTTTGGATCACCTCTCTCTATTCTCCTACGTATTCGGGTCTCATTTTTTTCTACCTACCTATCCTCTTATAAGCTGTTCTGTCTTTATGTCATAACCTAATGCTCGATTCTGCTCTACGTTATCCCTCTTCTATTCTCATTCTATTATGTCTAACCCCTGATTTTCTACCTATTCTCTTATATCACTAGGTCCATATTTTAACTCCTACTATCTAGTATATCTTCCGTCTAAATATTTTTATAACCCATCTCTATTTTAGCTATTAATGTTTTTATTTTTTTTTACCTATATGCCTCTCTAATCTATGTCTATATTTTTACCTTTAGATCTATTTTGTGCTATATTTTTTATACTATATGTATGTTTTCTATTAAATGTCTTTTTATAATTCATCCCTATATCTATATATCTCTCTATATATTTATAAACCTATGAGTGATTAATCTATGATGTCTATGATTTTATACATCGTATCGATATGTCGTATTTTATACCTATATCGATTATAGTTTAGTACGTCATATTTTTATCTATATTTATTATAGTTCTATCCATGTCATATTTGTATCCTATATTATTTGTATCTAATATGTATATATCTTATACATATATCTATTATATCTTTATGTTCCTATATTTAATACATCAACCGATTATATCTATTGTCTATAGTTTATATCTATATCTATTATATACTATTATTCTCTAACTTATACTATATCTATTTTACTAATTATGTCTATATTTTATAACATGTTTTATAATCGAATATACTCTATTTTTTATACCTATATCTTTTATATGGATTTTTAGTCTATATTTTATACCTAGTTCAAATATTGTATGTGATATTTATTCCTATATTCCTTATACTATTATGTCGATAGTTTAGTACCTATGTCTTTATATCCTATTATGTCTATATTTTTCTGAACTATATCTAATTATAATCGATTATGTCCTATATCTATCCTATAAATCTATTATAGCGATTATGTCTATATGTTATACCTATATCTAATGATATCGATATGGTCTATATTTTATACCTATATCTAATTATAGTACTATTAGGTCTAGATTTTATACCTTATCTATTAGATTCGGATCATGACAAAATCTTATACAATAATATATCTAATTATTTCTCTATGAATGTCTATAAGTTTTTACCTATATCTAATTATAGATCTAGTATGTCTATTTTGATACCTTTCGTAATGTAATTTTTATAACAAAATATCATAGTATAACCTCTTATGTCCTATATTTACATCTTTATAAGGTGATTAATTATCTCTATTTTCTATATTTTATTCATATATCTAATTATATGTACATGTCTAATATTTTAGACCTATATCTAATATTATGATATCGACAATAGCTGTTGTATACATATATCATTATATCTATATATTGATACCTATTCGCCCATTAGATCTCCGATCTTAGAATACCATATCTAAACTCTATAATATTATGTCTATATTTTACCCTATATTATATCTTAGATGGTCTACATTTTAACTATATCTATTTGTCATATGTATGTATACGTAGATCTCTTTTTTTGTTCCTGTTAATGATCTATATTTTATAGACCTAGTATCTATTTTATTTAAATTTTATACCCATATCTATTAATCGAATTATGTCTATAATTTGACCACCGTATCTATTATAGGTCTGTATACGATTTATACCTATAGAAAGAAGACTAAAAAAAGCGATTATAACTTATTTGAATGACAGATTATGATTATATCTATTGATGTCGATATTTTATACCATAATCTATTACTCTATTATGTCTATAATTTATACTTATATCTATTAATCTATTATGTTTATATGTTATACCTATATCTGTGATATCCAGTAGTGGGCTGCAAGTTTTACGATATAAGGTCTATTATCTATATTATACTAATAGCTACTATAGTCTATTAATCTGTAAATGATGTTAGCCTATAGCTATATGATTAATTATGGCTATATTTTTATCCCTATACTCTTATAAAAAAAATTGTTGGAATGTCCTAAAAATATTTTAAAGTGGCCTAGACCTATTATGTCTATAACTTACAAAAAACAACCTAGATCTATTAGAATCTATTATGTATTTTTGAAACCCTTACTATTATAATCTGAATTATGTGCTGTCAGTATCATAATCATACCTTTATCTATTATAAACTTTATGTCTAATAGGTGGTATCTATATCTATTATGTCCTATATTAGGATTATATATACAAACCTTAATAGAGTCCATGATAATTATTTTACTAGGTCGTATCGGAAAAAAGGGTGCTATATTAGGAAGAAAGGCAAATCTCATGAATAGGGTGTGATAACCCGAGTCCTATATAGGAAGTACTACCGGGGAAGGTAAAAAAAAGTAACATAATAGTGTAATGAATGTATAATCATATTATGCGAGATTTGAACCTATATCTATGATATCTAGTAAGTCCTATATTTTCTAGTACCTTAGATTATAGAGCCAGTATGTCGAGATTTGTAGAACCGTATCTATTATGTCCAGCTCTGTCTTTATTTTTTTATACACATCTAGTTATATACATAAAAACAATGATCTATATTTATACTTATATGTTTTTTAGGGTTTTGTTTCTCTAGATTTTAGACCTGTATCGGTTAGGGTCGATGTTTTAAGCTGTATTACCTATATCTATATGTGTCAAATTAATGTGCATATATTATAATAATCACCTATAGTCTATGATCTTGATATAAGTCTATATTTATTCCTATAGCTATAGATATTCTATGTATATTTGTGAAGATCCTCTCAATCATATTATACCGATCATGGCAAAAAAAGAAAAAAGCAAGAAAGAAAAGAAAAGGATAAAAAATTTATATTATCATATGTCTATGGCCAGAGGCTACAAGATGCATACACAATATAATACATTATAGTGTGTGGTGGGGTCTATGAGGGTTAGCCTTCTATTATGTCGATACAATAAAAGTATAAATGGCGAATCCGATGAAACCGCTTTAAGGATCAAAAGGAAAAAAAAAACAAATAAAAACAAAAAATAAAAAATTAGAAACAAAATTTATGTGCGCGTCATGTATCATAAGTGCTCAGGGGGCGATTAATTTTCGCGGTGAACACAAAAAAAAATAATGAGCGGGGGGGGGTGGGGGTGTGTAATGGGGTGTGTATAATATCTACTGTAGACATAGGGTGTGTGGGTGGATAGATGTGCGGGAGGATGGATAGGCAGACACGAGTCGGGGGGGGGGGGGGGGCGGGGGGCGGGGGGGGGGGGGGGGGGGGGGGGCGTGGTGGTGGGGGGGAGAATTCAAAATATAGAAAAAAAAAAGTCGAGTAAAAATAAAAAAAAAAACAAAAGAAAAAAATAAAAAAATCTATGATCGTAAGCAGTTGTGTGGGAAAAAACAGAGACCGTGTGTACTGATAAGAGAGAGCATGCGGGGGTATGCTGTGAGGGGGGGGGTGGCGAGAGGTTATACACATTAGATTTTAGGTATAGGGGGTCTAGTGGTGTCCTATAGGATAGTTAAACGAGTTTAATCATGTCGGTAGGTGTGATTCCTATATCATATTAGATCATTATGTCTGAGTTTTGCAAAACCTATATCTATGATATCTATTATGTATCATTTTAGAGACCTCGAGATCTTATTGATTGATTAGGTAGGGGTGGGGGGGGTGTGGGTGGTAAATACATAGATCTATATATCTAGGAGTCTAGAGTTATACCTATATCTAGGTATAGTGTGGGGGTGGGCGGTCTGTTGGAGGGGTGATTTGGGATATAACCTATATCTATTTATAGCGAATAGAGCGCTGGGTATGTATACCTATATCTATTATGTCGATTGGTGTCTAAAAATTTTTATATGCCTATAAGCGTGTGTGTGTGGGAAGGGGTAGCGGACATATAAGAATAAATAGCCTATAAAGATATTAACAGGAATAGATCGGTCAATTAATGATCTATATTATTATACACAATACTAAAAAAAATCATAAATTCAAAACAAATAAGAGGGGGTAATGTCTATAACTCAAGTTATAATAATAAAAAAAAAAAATAAAATACAAAAAACAACGTTTATCATATTTATGTATATATTTTTATACCTGTATCTATAATTCTACTAATGTCGTATATTTTTATACTATATCTATTATGATCTAAGTATGTCCTATATCGTAACATATATCTATTATTTTATTGTCTATATTTTAGACCTTATCTTTTTAATATCTATTTTGCCAGTGTATTTTATACAGCTATTTTTACAAAGATGATGTCTAGATGTTAGTCAATAATACGATTATATCTATTATTTACTATTTTAGAAGATTTTACCCCATAGGGGGATAGAGATATATCTATTATATCTATGATTTTACATACCTATTCTATCTCGTATCCTCTTAGGTCTATATGTTATACCTAGGATCTAATTAATATCAATCCATGATGTCTTATTTTTATGCCTATATCTTTAAATAATCTATGTCTCATTTTATAAATACCTATAAATCGATTGTTGTACTATATTTTAATACGGTATCTATTAGGTCTATATTTTCATACCTATAGCGTAATATATTTATCTTTTAAAATACATATTATTATAACAATATCACAGTATCTCTATTACGTGTGTCTCTAGTGATATATTTTTTTTACCTAGATCTTGGTGGGTGGTGTGTAGAAGGGGTGTGGGTGGGTTTTTGTATGAGATCTAATAATGTTAATCGATGGTCTGTAATTTTAAACAATTAGGAACGATTTTTGTCCTGTGTTTTATATACCATATATATTATATCTTTTATATCATATTTTATACCCATAAATTATATCTAATAGGTCTATAGTTTATACCCTATATGTATTATTGGTAATAGTGGGTTATATCTATAATCTATTATGTCTTGATTTTAATACCTAATAACTTTGTATCTGTAATGTTGGTCTATATTTTATACCTATAATCTATGAATAATTTAATTTCTATATGTTGATACCTATATCTATTATATCTATATTTTTTACACTGTTTCTTTATATGTATTACATGGTGAACTTTATACCTATTTAAATTCGTATCTGTTATAAAAAATGGTGATCCTGTATTTTATGCCAATTCTTCAAAAACCTATACCCTTATCTCTCTTTTCATCGCCCTGTCCGATGAATCCGGTGGCTCGCGTGTGTGTGGGGTTATCTATAATACATACTATTCTTTATTTGAGCTCTCTTCTGCTCTTTGCTCGCCTGCACGGCGCGTCATCTCCAGCGCCTGTATCGTCTCGCCTCTCCTTCTCCGCCTCTGGGCTTTACTGGCGATCACTTTTTCTTCTATTGTGGCGCTTCATCCTTAAAAGAGATAGATATAAAATAGTGTGTGTTGATAGATCTAACGACACAATTCGCGGACGCGGGTGTGTCACTAAATATATTAGGGTCCATCTGGGAAATGAATGGGCAAGGTGGAGTGCGCGGGCGCACACCAAAGAAAAATAAGGTGGTGGGGAGGTGAGAGGGGGTACGTGGATAGAACAGGTGCCGCCGGTAGGAGGGGCGGTGGTGAAGGGGTACAAGAAGTGTGTGGTTACTTTGCTTAACCGAGGTAAGAGAGAGGGGCTATACGATTAGTAGAGGTGGTGCTCTACAAAATCAAACGTAAAAACTGTGTGTGTGGGGACACGCGAGTCAATATATGGGGGTGGGCGTTCTGCGGGAAAGATAAAAACATTAACATGTGGGCGGGGGGGGGGTTGGGGAGAGGTGGCTGGGAGGGGGGGGGGGTTGGACGGGGGGGGGTGCAATGTGTGTGTGTGTATATGGTTGGGGGCGTTGGGGGGTGATAAACGTGTGTGTGTGTCAAACCATATGACGGTAAAGAAAAAAAAAAAGACACCAAAAGGGGGGGGGGGAGGGGGAGCAGATC
>NW_022142922.1:0-7974 GCF_007565055.1 Rhinopithecus roxellana | reverse complement strand
TCAGAAAGAAGTTTCTCAGAAAGCTTCTTTCACGTTTTGAACGGATGAAATTTCCTTTATCAGCGTAGGCCTCAATATGATCCAAAGAAGCCCTTCTCATTCCTCAAAGACAGTGTTAATGGACTGCTCCACGAAACATAAGTGTAACTCTGTGAGATGAATTCACACATCACCAAGAAGTTTCTAAGAAAGCTTCTTTCTAGTTTTCATCTGTGGATATTTCTTTGTCACTGTAATGTTCATTGCGCTATGAAGTATCTAATTGCAGATTTCCAGAAAACTGTGCTAACAAACTGATCACTGAAGAAACGTGTAACTCTGTGAGTTGCATTCACACAGGCAATGCAGTTTCTCAGAAAGCTCTTTAGTTATTATGTGAGGATATTTCCTTTATTACCATGGGCCCCAATAGGCTCCCAAATATCACTTTGCAGATTCCACGAAAGAGTGTTAGCAAACTGCTTCTTGAGGCAGAGGTTGTAACTCTGTGAGATGAACTCACAGATCAGAAAGAAGTTTCTCAGAAAGCTTCTTTCACGTTTGAACGGATGAAATTTCCTTTATCAGCGTAGGCCTCAATGTGATCCAAAGAAGCCCTTCTCAGATTCCTCAAAGACAGTGTTAATGGACTGCTCCACGAAACATAATGTAACTCTGTGAGATGAATTCACACATCACCAAGAAGTTTCTAAGAAAGCTTCTTTCTAGTTTTCATCTGGATATTTCCTTTGTCACTGTATGTTCATTGCGCTATGAAGTATCTAATTGCAGATTTCCAGAAAACTGTGCTAACAAACTGATCACTGAAGAGAAACGTGTAACTCTGTGAGTTGCATTCACACATGGCAATGCAGTTTCTCAGAAAGCTTCTCTTTAGTTATTATGTGAGGATATTTCCTTTATCACCATGGGCCCCAATAGGCTCCCAAATATCACTTTGCAGATTCCACGAAAAGAGTGTTAGCAAACTGCTTCTTGAGGCAGAGGTTGTAACTCTGTGAGATGAACTCACGATCAGAAAGAAGTTTCTCAGAAAGCTTCTTTCTCATTTTTATTGGAAGATGTTTCCATTGGCCCCATTGTTTTCAAAGGGATCGGGAATATCTGTTCTCAGATTCCACACAAATAGGCCTAGGCCACGGCCCCACGAAATACCGCTGCAACTTAGTGAGTTGAATTCACACATCACATAGCGTTTCTCAGAAAGCTTCTTTCTTTAGTAAGACGAGGTTATTTGTGGTCTTGGAGCGCCACCGTGTGTCCTATTGCAGATTCTGCGAAAATTCTGCTAGCGAGTTTCTCAGTGGAAACAATGATGGACATCTGTGGGCTGAATTCACCCACAACAAAGAAGTTTTGAGAAGCCTTCTCTGCAGGTTTCTCTGAGGATATTTCCTTATTCAGCATGCGATTCAACGATATCCAAGACATCACATCTGAGATTCCTCAAAATGAGTGCTAGGAAACTCCCCCGAGAACGGGTGATAGAACACTGTGAAATGAATTCACATATCACAAAGCAGTTTCTCACGCTTGGTTCCGCTTTCTCTTGAAGGATATTTCCTTTCTCCTTCTATTCTTCAAAGCTATCTGAAATATCACTTCTCAGAATCCACGGAAACAGTCCAAAGAAACGGCTCCAAAGAACACTGGCGTAAGTCTGTGAGTTGCATTCACACATGGCAATGCAGTTTCTCAGAAAGCTTCTCTTTAGTTATTATGTGAGGATATTTCCTTTATCACCATGGGCCCCAATAGGCTCCCAAATATCACTTTGCAGGATTCCACGAAAAGAGTGTTAGCAAACTGCTTCTTGAGGCAGAGGTGTAACTCTGTGAGATGAACTCACAGATCAGAAAGAAGTTTCTCAGAAAGCTTCTTTCACGTTTTGAACGGATGAAATTTCCTTTATCGCTAGGCCTCAATATGATCCAAGAAGCCCTTCTCAGATTCCTCAAAGACAGTGTTAATGCACTGCTCCACGAAACATAAGTGTAACTCTGTGAGATGAATTCACACATCACCAAGAAGTTTCTAAGAAAGCTTCTTTCTAGTTTTCATCTCTGGATATTTCCTTTGTCACTGTATGTTCATTGCGCTATGAAGTATCTATTGCAGATTTCCAGAAAACTGTGCTAACAAACTGATCACTGAAGAGAAACGTGTAACTCTGTGGTTGCATTCACACTGGCAATGCAGTTTCTCAGAAAGCTTCTCTTTAGTTATTATGTGAGGATATTTCCTTTATCACCATGGGCCCCAATAGGCTCCCAAATATCACTTTGCAGATTCCACGAAAAGAGTGTTAGCAAACTGCTTCTTGAGCAGGTTGTAACTCTGTGAGATGAACTCACAGATCAGAAAGAAGTTTCTCAGAAAGCTTCTTTCACGTTTTGAACGGATGAAATTTCCTTTATCAGCGTAGGCCTCAATTGATCCAAAGAAGCCCTTCTCAGATTCCTCAAAGACAGTGTTAATGGACTGCTCCACGAAACATAAGTGTAACTCTGTGAGATGAATTCACATCACCAAGAAGTTCTAAGAAAGCTTCTTTCTAGTTTTCATCTGTGGATATTTCTTTGTCACTGTAATGTTCATTGCGCTATGAAGTATCTAATTGCAGATTTCCAGAAAACTGTGCTAACAAACTGATCACTGAAGAGAAACGTGTAACTCTGTGAGTTGCATTCACACATGGCAATGCAGTTTCTCAGAAAGCTTCTCTTAGTTATTATGTGGATATTTCCTTTATCACCATGGGCCCCAATAGGCTCCCAAATATCACTTTGCAGATTCCACGAAAGAGTGTTAGCAACTGCTTCTTGAGGCAGAGGTTGTAACTCTGTGAGATGAACTCACAGATCAGAAAGAAGTTTCTCAGAAAGCTTCTTTCACGGTTTGAACGGATGAAATTTCCTTTATCAGCGTAGGCCTCAATATGATCCAAGAAGCCCTTCTCAGATCCTCAAAGACAGTGTTAAGGACTGCTCCACGAAACATAAGTGTAACTCTGTGAGATTATCACACATCACCAAGAAGTTTCTAAGAAAGCTTCTTTCTAGTTTTCATCTGGATATTTCCTTTGTCACTGTATGTTCATTGCGCTATGAAGTATCTAATTGCAGATTTCCAGAAAACTGTGCTAACAAACTGATCACAGAAGAGAAACGTGTAACTCTGTGAGTTGCATTCACATGGCAATGCAGTTTCTCAGAAAGCTTCTCTTTAGTTATTATGTGAGGATATTTCCTTTATCACCATGGGCCCCAATAGGCTCCCAAATATCACTTTGCAGATTCCACGAAAAGAGTGTTAGCAAACTGCTTCTTGAGGCAGAGGTTGTAACTCTGTGAGATGAACTCACAGATCAGAAAGAAGTTTCTGAGAAAGCTTCTTTCACGTTTGAACGGATGAAATTTCCTTTATCAGCGTAGGCCTCAATGTGATCCAAAGAAGCCCTTCTCAGATTCCTCAAAGACAGTGTTAATGGACTGCTCCACGAAACATAAGTGTAACTCTGTGAGATGAATTCACACATCACCAAGAAGTTTCTAAAAAGCTTCTTTCTAGTTTTCATCTCTGGATATTTCCTTTGTCACTGTAATGTTCATTGCGCTATGAAGTATCTAATTGCAGATTTCCAGAAAACTGTGCTAACAAACTGATCACTGAAGAGAAACGTGTAACTCTGTGGGTTGCATTCACACTTGGCAATGCAGTTTCTCAGAAAGCTTCTTAGTTATTATGTGAGGATATTTCCTTTATACCATGGGCCCCAATAGGCTCCCAAATATCACTTGCAGATTCCACGAAAAGAGTGTTAGCAAACTGCTTCTTGAGGCAGAGGTTGTAACTCTGTGAGATGAACTCACAGATCAAAGAAGTTTCTCAGAAAGCTTCTTTCACGTTTGAACGGATGAAATTTCCTTTATCAGCGTAGGCCTCAATGATCCAAGAAGCCCTTCTCAGATCCTCAAAGACAGTGTTAAGGACTGCTCCACGAAACATAAGTGTAACTCTGTGAGATGAATTCACACATCACCAAGAAGTTTCTAAGAAAGCTTCTTTCTAGTTTTCATCTGTGGATATTTCTTTGTCACTGTATGTTCATTGCGCTATGAAGAATCTAATTGCAGATTTCCAGAAAACTGTGCTAACAAACTGATCACAGAAGAGAAACGTGTAACTCTGTGAGTTGCATTCACACATGGCAATGCAGTTTCTCAGAAAGCTTCTCTTTAGTTATTATGTGAGGATATTTCCTTTATCACCATGGGCCCCAATAGGCTCCCAAATATCACTTTGCAGATTCCACGAAAAGAGTGTTAGCAAACTGCTTCTTGAGGCAGAGGTTGTAACTCTGTGAGATGAACTCACAGATCAGAAGAAAGTTTCTCAGAAAGCTTCTTTCACGTTTTGAACGGATGAAATTTCCTTATCAGCGTAGGCCTCAATATGACTCCCAAGAAGCCCTTCTCAGATTCCTCAAGACGTGTTAATGGACTGCTCCACGAAACATAAGTGTAACTCTGTGAGATGAATTCACACATCACCAAGAAGTTTCTAAGAAAGCTTCTTTCTAGTTTCATCTGTGGATATTTCCTTTGTCACTGTAATGTTCATTGCGCTATGAAGTATCTAATTGCAGATTTCCAGAAAACTGTGCTAACAAACTGATCACTGAAGAGAAACGTGTAACTCTGTGAGTTGCATTCACACATGGCAATGCAGTTTCTCAGAAAGCTTCTCTTTAGTTATTATGTGAGGATATTCCTTTATCACCATGGGCCCCAATAGGCTCCAAATATCACTTTGCAGATTCCACAAAGAGTGTTAGCAAACTGCTTCTTGAGGCAGAGGTTGTAACTCTGTGAGATGAACTCACAGATCAGAAAGAAGTTTCTCAGAAAGCTTCTTTTCACGTTTTGAACGGATGAAATTTCCTTTATCAGCGTAGGCCTCAATGTGATCCAAAGAAGCCCTTCTCAGATTCCTCAAAGACAGTGTTAATGGACTGCTCCACGAAACATAAGTGTAACTCTGTGAGATGAATTCACACATCACCAAGAAGTTTCTAAGAAAGCTTCTTTCTAGTTTTCATCTCTGGATATTTCCTTTGTCACTGTAATGTTCATTGCGCTATGAAGTATCTAATTGCAGATTTCCAGAAAACTGTGCTAACAAACTGATCACTGAGAGATAGTGTAACTCTGTGGTTGCATTCACACTTGGCAATGCAGTTTCTCAAAAGCTTCTCTTTAGTTATTATGTGAGGATTTTCCTTTATTACCATGGGCCCCAATAGGCTCCCAAATATCACTTTGCAGATTCCACGAAAAGAGTGTTAGCAAACTGCTTCTTGAGGCAGAGGTTGTAACTCTGTGAGATGAACTCACAGATCAGAAAGAAGTTTCTCAGAAAGCTTCTTTCTCATTTTTATTGGAAGATGTTTCCATTGGCCCCATTGTTTTCAAAGGGATCGGGAATATCTGTTCTCAGATTCCACACAAATAGGCCTAGGCCACGGCCCCACGAAATACCGCTGCAACTTAGTGAGTTGAATTCACACATCACATAGCGTTTCTCAGAAAGCTTCTTTCTTTAGTAAGACGAGGTTATTTGTGGTCTTGGAGCGCCACCGTGTGTCCTATTGCAGATTCTGCGAAAATTCTGCTAGCGAGTTTCTCAGTGGAAACAATGATGGACATCTGTGGGCTGAATTCACCACAACAAAGAAGTTTTTGAGAAGCCTTCTCTGCAGGTTTCTCTGAGGATAGTTCCTTATTCATGCGATTCAACGATATCCAAGACATCACATCTGAGATTCCTCAAATGAGTGCTAGGAAACTCCCCCGAGAACGGGTGATAGAACACTGTGAAATGAATTCACATATCACAAAGCAGTTTCTCACAAAGCTTGGTTCCGCTTTCTCTTGAAGGATATTTCCTTTCTCCTTCTATTCTTCAAAGCTATCTGAAATATCACTTCTCAGAATCCACGGAAACAGTCCAAAGAAACGGCTCCAAAGAACACTGGCGTAAGTCTGTGAGTTGCATTCACACATGGCAATGCAGTTTCTCAGAAAGCTTCTCTTTAGTTATTATGTGAGGATATTTCCTTTATTACCATGGGCCCCAATAGGCTCCCAAATATCACTTTGCAGATTCCACAAAGAGTGTTAGCAAACTGCTTCTTGAGGCAGAGGTTGTAACTCTGTGAGATGAACTCACAGATCAGAAAGAAGTTTCTCAGAAAGCTTCTTCACGGTTTGAACGGATGAAATTTCCTTTATCAGCGTAGGCCTCAATGTGATCCAAAGAAGCCCTTCTCAGATTCCTCAAGACAGTGTTAATGGACTGCTCCACGAAACATAAGTGTAACTCTGTGAGATGAATTCACACATCACCAAGAAGTTCTAAGAAAGCTTCTTTCTAGTTTTCATCTCTGGATATTTCCTTTGTCACTGTATGTTCATTGCGCTATGAAGTATCTAATTGCAGATTTCCAGAAAACTGTGCTAACAAACTGATCACTGAAGAGAAACGTGTAACTTGTGGTTGCATTCACACTTGGCAATGCAGTTTCTCAGAAAGCTTCTCTTTAGTTATTATGTGAGGATATTTCCTTTATTACCATGGGCCCCAATAGGCTCCCAAATATCACTTTGCAGATTCCACGAAAAGAGTGTTAGCAAACTGCTTCTTGAGGCAGAGGTTGTAACTCTGTGAGATGAACTCACAGATCAGAAAGAAGTTTCTCAGAAAGCTTCTTTCACGGTTTGAACGGATGAAATTTCCTTTATCAGCGTAGGCCTCAATATGATCCAAAGAAGCCCTTCTCAGATCCTCAAAGACAGTGTTAATGGACTGCTCCACGAAACATAAGTGTAACTCTGTGAGATGAATTCACACATCACCAAGAAGTTTCTAATAAAGCTTCTTTCTAGTTTTCATCTGTGGATATTTCCTTTGTCACTGTAATGTCATTGCGCTATGAAGTATCTAATTGCAGATTCCAGAAACTGTGCTAACAACTGATCACTGAAGAGAAACGTGTAACTCTGTGAGTTGCATTCACACTTGGCAATGCAGTTTCTCAGAAAGCTTCTCTTTATATTATGTGAGGATATTTCCTTTATCACCATGGGCCCCAATAGGCTCCCAAATTATCACTTTGCAGATTCCACGAAAAGAGTGTTAGCAAACTGCTTCTTGAGGCAGAGGTTGTAACTCTGTGAGATGAACTCACAGATCAGAAGAAGTTTCTCAGAAAGCTGCTTTCACGTTTGAACGGATGAAATTTCCTTTATCAGCGTAGGCCTCAAATGTCCAAAGAAGCCCTTCTCAGATTCCTCAAAGACAGTGTTAACGGACTGCTCCACGAAACATAAGTGTAACTCTGTGAGATGAATTCACACATCACCAAGAAGTTTCTAAGAAAGCTTCTTTCTAGTTTTCATCTCTGGATATTTCCTTTGTCACTGTATGTTCATTGCGCTATGAAGTATCTAATTGCAGATTTCCAAAACTGTGCTAACAAACTGATCACTGAAGAGAAACGTGTAACTCTGTGAGTTGCATTCACACTTGGCAATGCAGTTTCTCAGAAAGCTTCTTTAGTTATTATGTGAGGATATTTCCTTTATCCATGGGCCCAATAGGCTCCCAAATATCACTTTGCAGATTCCACGAAAAGAGTGTTAGCAAACTGCTTCTTGAGGCAGAGGTTGTAACTCTGTGAGATGAAACTCACAGATCAAAGAAGTTTCTCAGAAAGCTTCTTTCACGGTTTGAACGGATGAATTTCCTTTATCAGCGTAGGCCCTCAATGGATCCAAAGAAGCCCTTCTCAGATTCCTCAAAGACAGTGTTAACTGGACTGCTCCACGAAACCACAAAGTGTGACTCTGTAGAGATGCAATGCCACACATCACCAAGACGTTCTAAGAAAGGTTCTTTCTAGTTTTCATCTGT
>NW_022142921.1:0-34206 GCF_007565055.1 Rhinopithecus roxellana | reverse complement strand
TGGATTTGTTTCTTCAGTATGCCACAAGAAGAAACAGGAGAAGGAGGCCCAGGAAAATGAGTAGATATACAAGAGAATAAAAGAGGCATTAGTGGCCACTTTATAGGCCTATAAGATCTATAATCCCCAAGTACACTTGCTAGTTGCCACTGTTGTGGCAAGCTGGAACACTTCACAAAGGCTTGCCCAGGCATCCAGAAGATATCTTAACCCTGTCCAGCTTGTGATGGAGACCACAGAAGGACCTTTGTTTAGAGACATAGGTCACTATGTCCAGAGTCAGTCTTCAGATGATCAAGCAGAACTCAACTGTTGTGGTTCTCATTTTTCCAGCTTCAATGGCTGTAACTATGTTCAGAATTTGTTCCTTCCGGTGGGTTCTTGGTCTCACTGACTTCAAGAATGAAGCCACAGACCCTCGTGGTGAGTGGTACAGTTCTTGAAGACAGTGTGTGGAGTTTGTTCCTTCTGATGTTCAGATGTGTCCAGAGTTTCTTCCTTCTGGTAGACTTGTGGTCTCGCTGACTTCAGGAGTGAAGTCACAGACCTTCACAGTGAGAGTTACTATTCTTAAAGGTGGCATCCAGAGTTGTTTGTTCCTCATGGTGGGTTGGTGGTCTTGCTGACTTCAGGAGGGAATCTGTAGACCTTCGCTTTGAGTGTTGCAGCTCATAAACGTAGTGCAGATCCAAAGGGTGAGCAGCAACTTGATTTATTGTGAAGAGGGAAAGAACAAAGCTTCCACAGCATGGAAGGGAACTGCCACTGCTGGCTGCCATGGCCAGCTTTTATTCCTTTATTATTTGGCTCCACCCACATTCTGCTGATTGGCCTGTTTTACAGAAAGCTGACTGGTCCATTTTACAGAGAGCTGATTGGTTCATTTTTACAGAGTGCTGACTTCTGCATTTACAAGCCTTTATCTGGACACAGAACACTGACTGTTGCATTTACAATCCTTTAGTTAGAAAGAAAAGTTCTCCAAATCCCCACCCAATTAGTGACACAGAGCACTGACTGGTGCATTTATAATCCCTTTAGTTAGACAGAACATTATCCAAGTCCCACCAGAGTCAGGAGCAAAGCCAGTTTCACCTCTCAATACCCCCTCTTAACAGGATATTGCAAGTGCTGTTGGGAAACTTGGCCATGACCACTCCAGCTACTTCCTGTTGGATAGGGGTGAAGAAGGGCCCTGCAGTTGTAGTGTCCTCCAGAGAGGAATGCTTTAGGCCCGTGGAAGGGCCAGTGGGTCCATCCAGGGGTTCTCAGTAGAATTTGTTAATTGAGCTCATTTGGGTTCCATTTGTAAGACCATCTATAGCTTGGTGGCCTCAATCCTAGAGGAAACAAATTTGACAAGTAGTTTAAAAATACAGGGCCCAAGGTGAGTAATAGCAAGATGGCTGTCATGGGACCTAGACAGGGGAGAAGCTATGTTCCCCAACTCCAGAAGTTAAGTATAAGAGTTTGAAAGGCTTTTGTGATTCCAGAAGCCTTTTCTGTAAATGCCAGGTGGCATCTTGTACGGTCCCTGACTGAGTAGTGTAAAAACAACACTCTTTCACTAAGAAGGTGCAAAGTCCTCTTTTCTCAACGATGAGGAGGTCTAGGTCTCAGCAGTTATTGGAGAGAGACTGCTGCCAGAGTCTATTTGGGATTGTAGAATAAGGATAGATTTTGTTATTTCTTGCAAACTGTCTGAAAACTCCTTTGAGAGTGCATGGTAGTAGGATAATGAAGTAGATAAACTGGCTATTCCAGTTCCTGTAGCAAGTGTCCATTTCTAATCCTATAAGTAGGGGTATTAGTTGTTTGGACCTGTGCTGAAGGACTTGAGCTTTGAGGGGGAACTGATAGGCTCTGATTTCCATAAGATTAGAAGTTAGGATAATTAATTACACTGTACTTTTTAGCCAAATTTATTTTGTTGAAAACCTTATAAGTTGGTATTTTGATTATTCTTTGCTTTTAATAAGATCTTGGTCAGTCCATATTAACTTAGAATTGGTATAGATTGGCTCTGTCCTGATTCTGTAAGTACTTTAAGATTTGGCTGATGCAAGCAGCTCAGAAATTTGAGCAGACCAATTATTAGGCAATTTTCCTAATTCTGCTTCTAAAAGTTTCCTTATCATTTACTGAATAACCATTGTGTCTTTTTTCCTTAATCACTAGGGAGGAACAGTCTATTGTCCTGTCCTGAAGGGAGTTCCTCCTAGATCTGGTCGGACTTTTGTACAGTAATTAATTAAGATTTAGATCTCCCTTTTAGGAAACTTGCTGGGTTAAGGATTTTTGATAGGAAGGTTACAGGCTGTCAGTGACCTCAGTTTTTTTGGGCTCCTCCCTTGTTTACCTGTCAACAAGTGGGTATTGGAATGTTTTAGGGTTATGGAGCAGACCTTCAATTATCAATTGTAGGTTTTAAATTACCCTGATTTTAAAGGAATGTGGTACACTGTTTTCTCTTTACTACTTACATCTCTTTGACTCCTTTGTCTCTTTCTCTCTTCCTTCTCTGTTTACTTCCTGTCTGTCTCTTCTCTGTCTCCTTCTCTTTGGCTTCCCTATCTTTCTCTTTCTCTGCTGGTCTTTCCCCACCTCTGCCGTCACTTACGCTGCTGTTCTCCCCTCTCCTTCCCTTTTAATGACTTCAGCAGTGTAGGACTCTCACCTTGTTGGTTTTTGCACTAAGTGCAGTAACTCCGTGATTTCCTTGTATTTAATGGGGGTTTCCCCAGAGGTTAGGAACTCCCTTTCTTTCCATATTGCAGCATGGGCATGTAGCATTAGATAAGCATACTTGCTATCTGTATACACTTTTATTCTTTTTCCCTTTCCCAGTTCTAAGGCTTGGGTAAGTGCCACTAGTTCTGCTAACTGGGTGCTGGACCCTGGGGGGAAAGGCTTACTTTCAAGCATGGTTACATCACTAACTATGGCATAACCTGCTCTTCGTATCCCATTCTCCACAAATGAACTGCCATTAGCATATAGGCTAAGATCAGGATTAGCCAAAGGGACTGCCAAGAAATCATCTCAGGCGACATAAGTCTGGACCACATCCTGTTAACAGCCATGCTCGACCACTCCCCATTCTCTGGGAGGAAAGTGGCAGGGCTGAGGGCTGCACATATACGCACTTGAAGCACCAGTCCCTCAAGGTATAGCACCTGGTATCTAAGCAGCCATTGTCTGATAGCCATAAATTTCCTTTGGCACCTAGTATGCCATTTACATCATGAGTAATCCAGATGGTGACATCCTTTCCTCATATTATTTTGATAGCCTCTGACACTAAGATGGCCACTGCTGCAACTACCCATAAACATTGAGGCCAGTCTTTCACTACTACATCAATTTCCTTACTTAGGTATGTCACTGGTGTGGGGTTGTCCCACGAGTCTGAGTAGGGACTCCAAGAGCTATTCCTGCTCTTCCTATGACATATAAAGAAAACTTTCATTCTGTGTGAAGGTTTAAGGCTGGAGCTTGAGTTTGTTTCTTCCAATGCCCAGATTTCAAGGTTGATTCCCTCCTCAAGCAGGGGACAACAAATGGGTAACTTGTTCCCCATGCTCATGTAGATAATAGCGCCAGCTCTGGCTAACATATCCTTCCCTAATAAGGGTGTGGGACTTTCAGGCATAACAAGAAAGACATGTAAAAAGAGAAAAGTCTCCCAATTACAACTGAGGACGTGGGAGAGTTACCTGGTTACAGGCTGTCCCAGCATTCCTCTGATGGTAACAGCTTTTGAGGACAGTCGTCCAGGGCAGGAGATTAACACTTAGAATGCTGCACCAGTGTCCAGGAGGAAGTCAATTTCCTGGGCTTCAATGGTTAAACATACCCGGGGCTCAGTGAGGGTGATGATATGAGCTGGCGCTTGCTCCCGGCACCCTCACTCCTGTTGTTGGATCATCTTGTTAGGGGCTTCTGGTCCAGGGAATCTTTTTCCTCCAGGGTAGTACACCTTCCAGTGATTGACTCAGCACAGCGGACATGGATGACGGTGGCAGCTTGTTTCTTGTTGCACAATCTTTTTTAAAGGATCCTTATAAACCACACTGATAACAAGCCCTACTGGGTGATTGGCCTGCTCTGTTTTCTGTCCTCTCTGAACCACCAAGGTTTGTTTGTCTGAGGGTCATGACTAAGGCTGCAACCTTTCTCTGGTCTTGCTTTTCCTTTTCTGCCTGTTCTTCTTGATCCTTATTATAGAACACTGAAGTTGCCAGGTTTAATAATGCCTCCAGATTTTGTTCAGGGCCCAGGGCTTGCTTTTGAAGATTTATCCTTGCAGCTGATTGGGTAATAAACTTACCTTTTAGAATCCATTGACCCTCAAGTGATTTGGGTGAAAGGAGAGGATATTTTCTTTAGGCCTCCCATAGCTGCTCAAGGAAGGCAGAAGGATTTTCTTCCTTTCCCTGAGTTATGGTAGACATCCTTGAATAATTCATGGGCTTTTTCCTAATTTTCCTTTGTCCTTCTAGAACACAGGTCAATAGATATATATGCCTCCAGTCTCCATGATCTGAGTTAAGGTCCCAGTGGGGATCCATACTGGGGAAGGCTTGCTGACTGGAATAGATTTCTCTCCTTCTTTGGCTGTCATTCTATCATTTACTTGACTAAGATACCATGTATCTCCAAATTCTCAGGCTGCAGCTGAAGGCACATTCTTTTCATTAAAGGCCATGGTTTGATCTAACAAAAGAATGACATCTCTCTAAGGGAGATCAAAGGTTTGCCCTAGACCCTGTAGGACATCTATGTATCTATCAGGATCATCTGAAAACTTCCCCAGATCTGCCTTGATCTGCTTTAAATTAGAGAGGGTGAAGGGGACATGTACCCGGGTTGGGTCAGATTCCCCTCACCCTACAGCTTGAAGGGGACATAACTGATAGCCCAGGGGGTTTTGTGGTCCTTTGGAGATTTATTTGCTTGTTTCCTTCTGGGTGGAGGAGATTAGAGGAGGCTTATCATTAATAGGAATGGGAGCTACAGGTAAGTTAGGATATGGGGGTAAAATTGCGTGCTCTGCATAGTTGCATATTCTCCCTCAGTAAAAGAAAGCTTGGACATAAGGTATTCCAATCCATTTGCCTCCCCTCCTACAGAAAAGATCAAGTTGCAGGATAGTACTGTAATTTATACTTCCTTCAGGTGGCCATTTTTCCCATCAGAGAGAGTACTGGGGCCAGGCCATAGTGCACAAAAAGATAAGCCACCTCTTTTTCAGCATTTGCCACTTAAATTGGGCCCAATGGCTTAGGATGCATTTCAAGTGTGGGCCTGTTGATGCCTGAGTGTTTCCCATCTGAAAGACAAAACTGCCCACAGTTTTTGTTTGTTTCTCTCCCTGCCCATGAACCTGCAACAATCCCTGGACACTACTGACTGGAATAGTTGCACTCGCTGACACAGCAGCAGAAACGCCTCCTGCTAAGAACCCACAACAGTCCTGTACCCTGATGATCGGAACAGTTGTGCTCACCAGTGCAGCAGCAGAAACACTACTTTCCCTCCTAGACCACAAGGAAGATGAAGGAAGGTGGATTTAGTGACTGTTACTGACACATTCTCAAAAATCTGCACCCTTGCCTGTCCTCCTAGAACACAAGGATGACCAAGAAGAATTGGATTTAATGGCCCTTACTAACCCATTCTCAAAAACCTCTTAGAGTCCTAAGCATTCTCCTGTTAGTATTGGGACTTTACCCCTGTCCTATAATGATGTTATGCCACAAAAATGGAGTGGAGGGCCATACCCTGAGGGAGGGAAGGGATCTCTAGAGTTGAAAGAGTGATGCCTTTTGTCCTCACTTACATGAAAAGGAAGGATACAATTTCTGATGCTCCCCATGTCCTAGCTTCAGGAATAGCTTTTGTTAGGCCTGCTTGCCTGAGGAGGGATCTTAAAATTCCAGATAGTCCCCCCTACAATGGGGTCTTGGGCAAAAATTATGTCTTTCTGATTGGTGAGTCCAAGTGCCTAAAGATGGTAACAGAGTCCTGAAGTTTGTCCTAGAAATCATTGTGATAGGAGAAACTAGAAAAGGATCAGAGACAGGCAGTGGTTTTTAGAAGAAGGACTGGCCTCAGAGAAGAGAGGAAGTTTGTCTGGCATGTATTAGGACCCAGGAGATGAGGGTCAGGATATATAGGATACATGGGTGAGTTTCACTTGGGCAACCTGACTTTGAGAGGTCCGTTTATGGCTGCAGAGTCAGAAAACTTGTCAGGACCCTGGAGCTGAAGGTCTTTCCACTCTGTCAACCCTCAGCTCAGTCCAGAAGTACAGGAAAAGTGGAAACTTGTTCCAAGTAAACCAATGCTCCAAACTCCAAAGAGTTAGGGTTTATTAGAGAGCCCTTTTCCAGAAGGCCTGACACCCGTGTCTTTAGTCTGGTGGCTGTGCTAATTGCTTTTAATTGGCCAACAGTTGTCTGGTATTTAGACCCCAAATTCTAAGAAAAAATAAGGCAGAATAGCAAGTGAAAGAGGTCCAATGGTACTCACCTCTTGGCACTAGTTTATGATCCCTTTGTGGTCACCAATATGTGTCTGGAATTGGTTCCTTCCAATGGGTTCTTGGTCTCACTGACTTCAAGAATGAAGCTGCAGACCTTCATAGTGAGTGTTACAGTTCTTGAAGATGATGTGTCTGGAATTTATTCCTTCTGATATTCAGATATGTCTGGAGTTTCTTTCCTCTGGTGAGTTCATCGTCTCACTTGAGTTCAGGATTGAAGCCACAGACCTTCGCAGTGAGTGTTACAGTTCTTAAAGTTGTTTCTTCCTTCTGGTGGGTTCGTGGTCTTGCTAACTTCAGGAGGGAAGATGCAGACTTTCGCATTGAATGTTACATCTCATAAAGTTGGTGTGTCTAGAGTTGTTTGTTCCTCACTGGGGGTTGATGGTGTCGCTGGCTTCAGGAGGGAAGTTGCAGATTTTCACATTGAGTGTTACAACTCATAAAGATTGTGCAGACCCAAAGAGAGAGTAAAAGTAAAAAGCTCTTTACAGTGAAAGTGGGGGGTAAGTGGTTTGCCTACTATAAGACTGGGCTTTGATAAAGACACAAAAGTAAATAAATGTCCTTAGTTGTCTTGGAGAAAGCATTACTCAGCTTGGCCCTGAACATTGGCCTGGGATTCATCAGGAGGTAAACTGATGATTCATAGATGCAACATACCTTGGCCTTCACCCTTGACCCTGGACCAAGTAGGAGCTGAAGTGAAATCTTGACCTGACACCTTGGCCTGATCACATGCTGAAGTGACGTTTCATGTCCAAGATAATTAAGGAACCTGGACAGAAAGTATAGGTAGGACAAAGTTTAACAAGTAAAAGAAGAAAGCTCTCCACATTAAATAGGGGGTCCATGAGAGTTTTGAAATATAAGGCTGGGTCTTAGATTTTTATGTACTGGAAAGAGAGAAATGTTCTGAGTTGTATGTGGGCTATCTTGTAGAAAACACTAATCAGTTTGGTTCAGGACCTGACTTGGGACAAATCAGAGGCTGAAGTAAAAGCATTGTCTGGGACACTGGGTCTGGAGCTTCTGCTGGAAAAACCAGAAGCTGAAGGGATGATTCAGAAACACTTGGCTCATAGTTCAAACCATGTACAAAATAGAAAAGTGTCCCAACAGAGTCCACTGGAGTCTACCATGTATCATGCCCACAAAGACAGAATTGTCTATTTTTTGAAGCTTGCTGATGATACAAATAACAAAAGTATTTCTACATTTGGTCTTGTTCCCCTATCTGTGCACCTGTGCATATGTCTTAGGCAAAAACCAGAAAGGAATTTTCATATTCTTCCCTGTTTTCTTATTAGTGCAGCTCCGAACATATCTTTGGCTTTCCTCCTCTTCTAGTTCCCTAATAGGTGCCTACAACATCATTTTACAGGTTGTTTCTCCGCTTAAAAGAGTTTTACCTAGAAACCTTCCTAGTTTTCTGTTTTTTATTTCCTTCCACCTCATGAAGGTAATTTTAATGTGTTTTGTGCATAAAACAAAGCTTGTGCTAAGGAATCTTCTGTGGAGTTTTCCACTTGTTTCATGTCCTCACTAAAGTTTCACATTGGAGTATATTTAAAGTTTTTGTATTGGCAATGTTCAACCTGCCCTTTTTTCTTTTAAAATTAACTACTTTGAAATAGGGAGTAAGTTGTTTTAATTCTTAGATCATTTGGTAGAATTCAACAGTTGAACACTCTGGCCCTCGGGTTTTCTTTTTAGTAGCTGTAAGATTGTGAAGTATGTTTGATGTTTGCATGTCTGATTTTCTGCATAGAAATACTGAGTTCTTTGGAATCTCCAAATTGCTGTCTTTTTATATGCTAATAACTGACAGCTTCAGGTTGGGGCTTGTCAATAAAAAGACAGATGCACGATTAGAGGGTCAGAGCTCTCAGGTTCACCCTGCATGATTTTGGAATGGGAGAGTTGGTGCAGGTACTGGCAGCGTCAGCCTATTTAGGGGGGCTGCTGAAAAAATGCCAGGTGCAGTGAGGCAGGGGCAGCCAGGGTTCTGCCCTCTATGAAGCTGATGGGAACAAAGAACAGGCAGAAGCCATACCCACAGCCAAGTGGTATTATTAGAAATCTTACCTGCTCAGGCTCAGTTGTAGCTGCTTAGTCACAGCTGCAGACTCAGGCATCCCTGTGTTTACTGGGGTCCGGAAAGCCATCCTTCCCAAAAAGTCTCTGAAATGCCTGCTCTCACTGTCTGGCCTCTCCTAGCTCCTACTTCCCCCGCTAATGTTGAAGAATTTTTTTGGCCAAGCCTAGGTGTTGTTATGACCTGAACGGGTGTGCTTACATTTGAGGTTGTGCTGAAATAAAAATCATCTGCTACGTTGGTTTTCTCTAGTCTATGGACCTCAGGGAGCATAGGAGGCTCTAGAGTTGGGTAGGGATTAAGAGAAGCTTGGTATAGGCCTTCAGGTTTCTCTTTACAAAAACAGTCTTGGCACCATGAACTGTGTAGCAGGAGACAGGCCCCTAGGCAGAAAGATTCAGTTTCTCATTGAAACTCCATCTTTAATCCATGGATTTTCTGAAGACTGGGGTCCAAGCTGCATGTTCTAGAGATGAGGGTGAGAAGTTATGTCTCTTTCTGGGCTCCGCAATGGCCACCCACTGACCAATCAGCACAATATTTCTTCCCACTGAAGCTCCTGTGAACTCCAGAGTTAGGCAGATTGTGGATAACCTGCTTACGAAGTGGAGCTACCAACTGTGGGTCTCATCTCCACTGAGAGTTGTACACTTACTGGAATTACATGCCTGCAGTTAGATAGGTCACTCCATTAAAGGCTGCAGAGATAGCTCAAAAAACTTCCTGTAGATAAAAGTTTGCCACTCTACATCTCCTCCTTACTGAGGGCTGCAGAGATGTCAGCACAACCTGCCTGCAGATTGAAGCTCTTTACTCTGGTTCTTCTCTTCACTGAGTGTTGCACACATAAATGGGTGTCCTGCTTGTAAAAAGGAACTGCCCACTTTACATCTCCTGCAAACTGTACTGTCACTCAATAAAGCATGTATTTATCATGATTATTTTTTAGTTGTTTACAAACCTCATTCTTCCTGGACATCACAGAAGGACTCAGGCCTGAATGGCAAAACTGACAAATTAGTAACACAAGCAGGGCTGAAACTCACAAACTCTCACTTGCCACATTGTTGCTTACCATAAAAAAAAAAAAAAAAAAAAAAAAAAAAGACAGCAAAGCTTTGAGCCTAAAAGAACTCAGACCTAAACTTTCCCAAGATAGAGTTGTGACACCCTTTTTGGGACTTTGCAGTTTCTGGCATTTCTAAGCTTCTGGATTCCACTGCATTCCCCAGTGCCTGCAGCTTGTGATACGCCAAATTCAGCCAAAGACCTTCAGGGAGCTGGCCCCTGTGTCATCTCCTGGACCTGCTCACCTCATCATAGCCAATGTGCCTAGTTGTGTGCAGTGGTTGGACTCAACAGTCACTCACTCATGCACCTATCTCTATGCCTGTGACAAAGGTCACATTGATCACCATTAGCCAGTGGATTACTTAATCATACCTACATAATGGAGCCTCCATAAAAACCCAAGAGTACAGGATTCCAAGAGCTTCTGGATAGCTGAACATGTAGCGTGTTCTAAGATATTGTGTGCACATAAAAGCAAACACCAGTAATTTTAAATGTCGCATATAGTGTACATATTTTTTCTTTGCTTTGAAAGAAATTTCTGCCTTAATAATACATTCAGAATTTTAACTTATTAAATAGAATATATTCAAAGTTAACCCAAAAGTATATGTTGTAAACATTAACACTTAGATACTTCTACCAAAATGATTCCATGATTTACTAATATTGTACAAGTTTTGCTTCAGAGAGATAAAGATTTCTTCATGTTAACTGGGTAAAAACTAGAAATGTATAAAGAAAAAGACAGTGAATTGATATTTCAGCATACATTGTAACTTAGGTTCAGTTTGGGAGAATAATCATCAGTGAATTTTGTGTTGGAAATATGTATCCTAAAATAACTATCCTTTTAATTTAGAATTTTGTGTCTTTGTGGTATTTGTACCACTATAAATTGAAGGGCATCATCTCAGATATTTCTGTGTCTCTATTTTGGAGAAATGAGCGCAGGCTGTGTCATACCCTGTTAAACTCTGCATTGTAGAATATAAAAATTAAAAAATAAATTATCTGTTTTTTGCTCATTCAGTGTACTAAATAAAAATTCTGGTTTTTTAATATAGAATAATTGCCATATATAAAAATTAGAACTTGAAAGAGCAGTCAAGTACTCATCAGTCTGCTTTTATATGTGGGCTGGTATGTGCATAAAATTATGACATTTTGGCAAAGAAGCTGTTTCATTGTTTATTTTAAAGTTACAGTTACTTAAAACTTCCTTGATAATATTAAATGAATAGCTTGGATATTCTTATTTCTCCTTCCAAGCCTTAGGTATAGGGGAAATTGTTTTGGGTTGTGAAGATGGCTTAGGCCATCTTGAAGCTAATGATGTCTTCTGCTTAGCTCAGTTATTGTGTCTAAGTAAACAGACTGACAATTAAAACTCATCAATTATATTTTGCACTTACATTAACATGGATTGTATCCCTTGGGCCAAGTCCCAGATTTTCTTCAGCACTTCGCACTCTCTCTCTCATTGGTTTGTTACAACTCCATCTTAATATTACAACAAGCAAGGGCCTTATATTCCTTCAGCACAACCGGATTGCATTAGGCAAGCTTGTTAATATGAATCATAACCTCTTGCGTGAAAATTGCGGTCCAAAACAACTGAGAGACCAGACTTTTGGCACATGGCTCCTATACTGTCAGCTTTCACCCACCAATCAACACTTTATTGACAAATGCTTCATTCATCATCTTGGGAAACCTAACACTAGAAAGGCATCTAAACTCTGTCCAAATGTCACGTAAGAGTCTGAAGTCAAGGCTTTCATTAGCCTAAATCAAGTGACAAAGAGAAAATATTGATGCACCTAGTGCCATGGCCGGCCCGTTGACTGATACAACAATAGGGTTTTTTTTGTTGTTGTTGTTTTTGTTTGTTTGTTTGTGTTGAGATGGAGTCTCGCTCCTCGCCCAGGCTGGAGTGCAGTGGCGCGATCTTGGCTCACTGTAAGCTCCACCTCCCAGGTTCACACCATTCTCCTGCCTCAGCCTCCTGAGTAGCTGGGACTACAGGCGCCCGCCACCACGCCCGGCTAATTTTTTGTATTTTTAGTAGAGACGGGGTTTCACCGTGGTCTCGATCTCCTGGCCTTGTGATCTGCCCACCTCGGACTCCCAAAGTGTTGGGATTACAGGTGTGAGCCACCACGCCCGGCCAACAATAGGCTTTTTTAATGGAATAAACGTATTGACAAAATTCTTGATGTTGTCCAACATTTCAATGCTTGTTCTGTTTCTGTCATTTCTTAATTGCTTCACGAAGTACCCAAAATCAAGACCAGAGCAAGACACTGTCAGCTGCACTGAACAGCACAAGCTTGCTATCATCCGCAGCAGTCCTATTCAGGGCATTCATGATTTATTTCATTACTTCTGTATTCAGTGTGTTTTTTCTTCTGTCAATCTCATTGATACCATTATCTAGGTGAATACATCCCCTTTCCTCACTACAATGTCTCTGTATCTGCTGGCACTTTCTGTTAGCCTTCTGGCGAAATACATCATCTTGATAAATGGTTGGTCTCTTTTATCACCAATAACCTATCTTCACCCACCTCTCACTCTTGGAACAGGTGTATGCATATTTGCTGTTCCATTGGATGTTAATGGGTCCATTAATACCAATACACCTTCCTTGTTAGCTGAGGCTGTGGTCACGGATGCAGTAGTAACTGAGACAGACATCTGAGACATTAGTGGCCTTTTTTATATTGCAGTTGGTACTGCACTGGGATCTGATAAAGCTCTGATAGGCTTTTCTGCTGCCACTTTGGATACCCCTGTGTCCTGCTAATCTGGTGCAATAGGGTTTAATTTGTCAAGTTCCTGAAGGTCACTCACTGTTCTTGCTGTTAAAGGGGCTCTGAGGTACAAGTGTCTTGACAGTTGAATTTACCATCTCCATATTCTTTGGGTGAAAGAGAGGTGAAGCTGCATTTTTCCTAATGTTCTGGCTGGCAGCTGTCATTTGGGACTTGTGGAGTTTGCCAGTCAACAGCATTTTAGGAGAGTTCTTAGAAAAGTTGGTGGTGGTAGATCTGGAAGCTCTTTTTCTGGCATTGTTTGACAAAATTCTACTTGTTTTTTCCTGTGTCCTTTTTTTTCTGCTTTTCAGTCTGTCATCTGTTAAAGACATAAATACATTTTTCACAGTTCATGAGGTGCTGCTCTGGTTCCCAAGTGTCACTCTTTTTGTCATAACCTTCCCTCGGAACCAAATACTCTGTCTTCCCATTTTTGTCTTGTCTTGTGTAAACAATAGTTTCAACCTCAGACTCCTGGGAGCCCATGAAGAAAGAGACAGATTTGGGACAGTTGCTGTGCCAAATTTGTTTCAGTTGGGTCTTCACATACTTACATTTTTTCTGCCTCTGGCACTTTATCAGTTGCTGAGTATGGATGAGCTTCTTCCACTTTGTGACCACTGTTGTAGTAAAAGTTGTATTAAGGAACAGCTATGCTGTATACCTCAGGCTCTCCACAGTTACTGCCTGATGGGGTAGCCTGGGCTTGGTTTCACGATGCTAAGATAGCTGGCTTTTCAGGTAAGTGAATTCACCACT
The DNA here is from genome assembly GCF_007565055.1 of Rhinopithecus roxellana. NCBI lineage: Eukaryota > Metazoa > Chordata > Mammalia > Primates > Cercopithecidae > Rhinopithecus > Rhinopithecus roxellana. Next base: position 20,912 of record NW_022142921.1, on the reverse strand, counting down.
CCTACTCTTGTGTAGTGCAGAAAGCTTCTACCTTTTCTACCTGCCTGTTACTCTCTTCCTTTATGGTTGCTCTGACAATTACGTCGAACATTCTAAAGTTACATCATTGTTAAAGTTACGCTAATTGACTTTCAAATAATATATAAAACCCTTACTCTTGTATAGCCTGGCCCCCATTATTTTACTTATTGAGTTTTCAAAATTATACTTTTACACATTGAATGTAAAAAACACGTTAGTGATTATATATATATGTAATCACTATATATTATATATAATATATATATATATATATTATATATGTATAATATAATATACATATTATATAATATATACTAATGTATACCTCTACTCCTCCTCTTTATATCTCCTCTATCCCTCTTTCTCTCTCCTCCTCCCTCTTCCTCTTCTCTTCCCTCTTTCTCTCTCCTCTCCTCTCTCCCTCTTTCTCTCCTCTCCTCTGTGTGTGTGTGTTTGCCCTTGTGGCGCCGTTTCTGGCGGTGCCCCTGTTACTTTTTCTCTCTATCTCCCCTTCTTCCTGTCTTTATCTTTACCTTAATCTCTCTTTATTCCCCCCGTACTGCTCTTTCGTGTCCCTTCTTTTGCCCTTCCGTCCCCCCCCTGTTTCTCCCGGGTAGTCTAGCGGTCCATCAGCTTTTTCTGGGATGTCATTTCTCTCATACTTTTGATGGACACTTTGAACATAAAATTTCGGATTGAACGTTTTTTTATTACATCACTTAGAATATATCAGTCCTACTGCTCTCTTGGCGTCTGAAATAAGAAATCAGTTGTTTATTTTTGAGGGTCCTCTGTACATGACTAGCCACTTCTTTTGCTGCTTCAAGATTCTCTTTGTCTTTGTTTAAAAAGATTGAATTATCAAGTATGTTTCAGTGTGTTTGTTTCAGTTTATCTTACTTGGAGTTTATTGAGTTTCCTGGGTGCTTTTTTTCTCACCCTTGTGACATTCTTGACCCCTATTTTTAAAAATCGTCCACTGATTGTCTCTTCTCTTGAATTTCCAAAATGCATCAATAAGGCTGCTTGATGGTATACCACATGTTTTAGGCTGTGTTCACATTTCTTTATTTTTTTCTTTCTCTTCCTTACTGAATAATTTCAACTGGTCTTTTTTTAGGTTTGCTGATAATTGTGTTCTATCTGCTCAAGTCTGCTTTTAAATGTCTGTAGTGAGGGCCGGGCGCGGTGGCTCAAGCCTGTAATCCCAGCACTTTGGGAGGCCGAGACGGGCGATCACGAGGTCAGGAGATCGAGACCATCCTGGCTAACACGGTGAAACCCCGTCTCTACTAAAAATACCAAAAACTAGCCAGGTGAGGTGGCGGGCGCCTGTAGTCCCAGCTACTCGGGAGCTGAGGCAGGAGAACGGCGGAAACCCAGGAGGCGGAGCTTGCAGTGAACTGAGATCCGGCCACTGCAGTCCAGCCTGGGAGACGGAGCAATACTCTGTCTCAAAAAAAAAAAAAAAAAAAAAAAAAAAAAAAAAAAAAAAAAAAAAAAAAAAAAAAAAAAAAGTCTGTAGTGGATTTTTATTTCATGTTTTATTTTTCATCCCTAGAATTTTTTTAGTTTTTTAAATAATTTTACCTCTTTTCATTACTAATTTTTGTTCATGACTGTCTGTGCTTTTATGTTTATTCTATTCCCTTCCTAAGAACATTAATTTAGAAAAATATATGTAGTAAGCCTGCCATTTGGGCTGTGTAGGAAAGTTTCTGTAAGTTATTATTTTTTTTTCTTAAAATGAGCCCTACTTTTCTCTTTCAGTTTATGGTTAGTGATTCTGTTAATGCTGAAAAAGGGCATTTAAATATTAAAAATGCTGTAAATATTTAACTCAGATTTTCTTTCCCTGTGATTGGCTCGGGTTTGTTTATTTATCATGTAGGCCCTTCCTGTCCTGGAAATTAGTCCTACTGAACTTCTTAGGTCTTCTTTGAGCCTGCACACATCTGGGGAAGATATGGTTAATACCCTTATTTATCATAACTTTTTAATTTATATATGTTTATTTTTGAATGTTTTTGTACACAAATTTCTGACTTCTTAACAGGAAAAGAAGAAAAATTAGGAAAAAATATTCTTTCTCTTTAAATATTCTTAAAGTTGCTCAAGCAGGAGGAGGAAAGGCCTGCAAAAGGTTTGGGTAGTGAAACAATGGCTATTCACGTATGTCAGGACCGCTATAATCAGAAGCAGAAATTGGTGCACAAGTCCTTCTGAGATTTAAAATGCAGGGTCCTTTCTGTTTATCACGGTTCTTGCAAGCTGCTCCAGAAGTATTTGCAAGGCAGCATACCACAGAGGTGGTTAATAAAGAATAAATAGCTGCTGTTTATCTATGCTATAAAATGAATAAAATTTAATTATTGTTTACTATACAAATCTTTTTTGGAAGCTGTAAACCTTCAGGTAGACTCTGGGATTCCAAAAAAAAATTGCATCATACCAATTCTGACCCTGCACCTATTGTATAGTTGAAGTGACAGATATATAGTGCTCTGGAGTCACTTGTCATGCTTTTCCCAGAACTTGTATCATCTTACTTTTGACCTCTGTGTTATTACACCTAAAGAAAGACTTTCATAGAAATAACATAAATAAATTTTTCGTTATTTACATTTTTGCCAGTCTTTGTCTTTTTATGCATGAGTTCATATTTAAATTTATTACAAGTCAAACATTACTTATTCTGTGATTTAGTTCCTTGTTGGCAATATTTTAATTATTTTATTTCATCCTTATTCCTTGTTTGCTCATTTTAAAAATTTGGTTAATTTAGAAAAAATTATGTATTTTTTATATTATAGTTAGTTATAATTGGAACTTCAATGATTATTGTAAATTTAAAATAACCCACTTTTAAAAACACTAACTTGTTTCAATAACCTGAAGTTCAATTAAAATAATATAAAAATGTGCTGCTTTTTTGCTTTCCTATTCTTCTAAATTTATATTATTTTCTCATATTATATGTGTAAACAGTGAGTGCTCAGTAATACATAACTTTGCCAGGGTTGTAATAGTAATAGCAATTTTCTTTTAAAGAAGGTTAGTCACAAATTCTTTCAGCTTTCTTTATCTAGACATGTTTGCTTGAGTATCATTTTACCATTTATAGATTTCAAGTTTGATAGAAATTTTTTCTATTAAAACTTTGATATCCTACTGCCTTCTGACTTCCATAGTTTCTAATGAACAATCATCCATTAATTTTAATCAAGGCTCATATGAACATAACAAATTGCTTATAACTTTCTGGTTTTACAATTTTCTTTGTCTTAGCTCTTGACTGACTGTAATGTTTCTTGATGTGTCTATCGTTGACTATATTCTGGTTGAAGATTTAGATTTTTAATTACGTTTGGGAAATATTCAGCCATCTTTTTTTTTTCAGATTTTTTTTCCTCTTCTTTTACTGTAGACATGAGATGCCCATATTGCATGTATTGTTATAGCTCATGGTATTCTATTTACATTTTAGCATTTTTTTAATTATTTTTTTTTTAACTCTCAGACTGGGTATTTCAGTTTTCATTTCTTAAAATTGACTGAATATTTTCCTGCTCAAGTGTGCTGTTAAAGTCCTTTATTTAGATTTCCTTTCAGTCATTGTGCTCTTTATCTCAAATTTTTCTTTTTTTAAATATTTTGTCTCACTGTTGCTCTCATGTTGTTCTTTCATCAATTCTGTGTCACTTTTCTTTAGCCCTACTTAAAACTGTTGTTTTAAATTCTTTATCTATAAAATTTGGTATATTTCAGTTTCTGCATTTACTTTACCTTAGTCATATGTTTCTATTGGTTTTTACACTTTCGTTTTGCAGAAAACAATATTCAAAATGTCAAAATGTGCTAACTCTGAAATCTAGTTTTTCTTCATTCTCCAAGCTGCTTTCTTAGATGTTAAAAGCTTAGCTTGTGTTCCATTAGCATTTTGAATAAGAGCAATTTTAAAACTATCACTTTTTAAAAATTAGATCTGTATCAACACTCTTCTTTAACTCTCAGGGGGATTGCTTATAATTGTGTCTTGGCCTTCACTTTCTTCTCACACTGAAACTATAGATAAACTTGAGAATTAACGCATATTGTTTTATATATTTTTGATAAAATTTTCCGTCGTGAATATAGACATGATTTTCTAAATCTTTCAGTACATTAAACTGCTTTTGAATATTCAGATTTTTTCAAATAAAGATGTCTTCAATTTTTGATTTTTATATTGTCTGTCTATTGGATAAAAACTGTATTCTTTTTTCTCAGCAACTTACATATTTATGACCAATTTCTGGCATTTTCAATGAAGAGTGAGTTCTGGGTTAGGCAAAACAGAAATAAAAGTATTTCATCAATTCTTCATGTATCCCCTAGATACACTAGAAAAAAAACATAACACTTAGCAAGTAAGGGCTTCTTTACTCCTTCCAGAAGCAGGATTCAGGGCTTCACATTGAAAATTTGGATTTCAATTTTGATAAGCCTTCATTTGTGCTTAGGAGATAGTATGCTAAATTTTAAAAAATTAACAATTTTATAATTGTGTCTCTTGATTACACGTTCACTTGGTTAATATGAACTATTTATTTTCAAGTTTCAGGCTGTTTATGATAGGTTTAAGTTTTCTTTGAAGGGTTTGAAGCTGTTTTTGCTGCACTTTTCAAAAATTTGATCTACAAAGCATTGATTTTTTTCTAATCTCGGTTTATTTTTATCTATGAGATTTGTGTTTTTATCTTAAAGTTGTTGTTTAAAATACTTAAATCATGTGTTATACTTCCAATTTGGGATTTTAGATGTTAGGTTTTTGTGTTACTGGTTATGCTATGGAGTTTTTTATTTGTGTTTTATTAATTGAGGTTCTACATTCCACATAAAATATGTGAGACAAGATCAGTATAAAATACATTTTGGTTTTATATAAAACAAATGTACAGTAATTTGCTTAAAGGTGACTTTCAAGTAAATATCTAAATAAGATAATAAGAAAATAATTATGTAAACACGCAGCAAGTTCAACAAGTATGATGATCCCTGGTGGAAGCCTGCTTAAGTTGTTAAAAAATAGTCAGGTCCCTGTGGCTGAAGCAGGTTGTAGAAGGAAAATAATTATGGATGATGAACTCATACAAGTAACAGATAGTCACTATGATTGTCTAGGGATTTTATAGGTTAGTAGATTACACTTTAGATTTCACTCTAAGCCGAGTTATGACTTGAAGTGGAATTGGTAAGCTTGTTACTAGCATCTAGTACTGAAAGTTTAGAAATGCTGCTAAATATCCTAAAATCTAGAGTCTCAGGCACTTTTGAAAGATTAACACTGTTGAACAATCTCTCAAGAAAATTATTTAAAAAACACATGTTAAAATTATTTGATATTATATTTGAAGATTTCTTAACTCAATCTTTTATTTCCTATATCAGAAGGATTTTAAAAAGCTTATGTCAAGTTTCATTGATTCAAGTTAGGTTAAGCATTAGTGAAGTGAAGTCAGCTAGCTAATCAATGATTACAAAGTAAACCATGTATTTCCTTATTCTCTCCTTTTTTCCCATTACTTTTTAAATATTTCTGTAAAACACTAATATAGAAAAATAAAACACTAGGCAGTCTCTATTTTGGGGGGTACCAAGCGAGAAAAGTCAATCGATGGCATTTGGGATAGATCTAATCTTGACTACAGCTTGAAGGCTCACATATTACACAGGCACACATGTGCAACGACACACTATATTACACATTCACACTGTGCATAAACCTTGTCTTATGATTTGAAAGTTGCTAAGATATTACAATAAGTAAGCCAAATAAAAACAAAGCTTTCAAAGATTATAGCTGGGGTTAGAGAAATTTTCCTTTTGCTAAAATTGTTGAGTAAAATAAATATTCAACTGTATTCTACGGCTTAAAAAATTATTTTATAGAAATTTGCATACCGGGCATCTTTTATCAGAATTATTTGTCTTCCATCATGTTCTAAAATAATAAAAGATAAATACATTCACAAAATGCTTGTTAGACAATAAGATACAATAAAGATACATGAATTAGGAAATTAATGAAATATGAAAAAATATGTGAAAATATTAAGGTAAATCCAAAAAGGAGGTGAATTCATACAATGGAAAATCTTTTACGTTTGAATCAAAAATTTCAGAACATTCAGAATGTTAGTAGGTAGCAACATGGCAGTTATCCACATTTATAATGCTCAGGTTGTTCTCATTTGACACCTGAACTTTTGGCTGTGATCCTAGAAATTTCTCCACAAGAGAGAACTCATACCTGTATAGAGCTTGCTTTTTCTCCAGAATTAATAAATTGCTATTCAATGCCTAAACAGACAAGATGTATTTTTTTTTTCTTAATGTACTAAGGGAGAGTTAAGCTATTTAGATAAATTCTTTGAAAAATACACACAGTGTGAAATCAAGGCATTAGTAGACATTAGATGGTGTATACAAGCTGACATTTGTAGAAATGAAGTTATTCAGGCCAAACTTGTGGCACAAGAGGTATATTTATTGAAGCTTGTGCTTTACTTACTGATTTTTCAAAGTGCTGGCACTGTTTTATTATGATTATTGTTATTATTATTTGTAAAAGATATTTCACTGAGGCAGTGAGGTTATAGATTGCTTATATTTATGCCTGATTCAAATGGTTACATTTTACCATGATTACAGAATCAATTCCTAAATCTGTGTGAAAGTTTAATTGCTATTTCCTAAGAAAACATAATACACCCATATTCTTAAAGAAATAAATTGTATGGCCGGCGTGGTGGTTCAAGCCTGTAATCCCAGCACTTTGGGAGGCCGAGACGGGAGGATCACGAGGTCAGGAGATCGAGACCGTCCTGGCTAACACGGTGAAACCCCGTCTCTACTAAAAAAAAAAAAAAAAAAAAAAATACAAAAAACTAGCCAGGCGAGGTGGCGGGCACCTGTAGTCCCAGCTACTTGGGAGGCTGAGGCAGGAGAATGGCATAAACCTGGGAGGCGGAGCTTGCAGTGAGCTGGGATACGGCCACTGCACTCCAGCCTGGGCGACAGAGCCAGATTCCGTCTCAAAAAAAAAAAAAAAAAAACAAAACAAAAAAAAAAAAAAGAGAAAGAAAAGAAAAGAAAAGAAATAAATAGTATGTACTAATTGGTAACTATCTATTAAGCAACTCCTCTGATGTAGGTTCTAGAGCACTGGCAGTAACTAAATAGAAAAATGAGTGCTTTTGGAGTGTTTGTTTTACAGAAACCAGAAGGAACCATTTAAACCCAGACACACACACACACATATATGTGAGTTTTTTGATATAGAATTAGTTTATTTTATCACTGTCAAATCAGTTGACTTAGTAAAAGAAGTTTTACCATTTTAATATTTATTCAAATAGTGCTTTTTGAGAATACATACAAACAAACTGTATACTTTGCCATCCCTTTCTGTGTATATATATAGACACACACAAACACATACACACACAGAGTGTAATATATACATATATGGGAGATTTTGAAGTATTAACTTATACGATCAAAATAGGCTGTCTGCAAGCTCAGGAGCAAGGAGAACAAGTCTGAGTCCCAAAACTGAAGTAGTTGGAGTCCAGTGTCCGAGGGCAAGGAGCTTCCAGCATAGGAGAAACATGTAGGCTTTGGAGGCTAGGCCCATCTCACCTTTTCCCATGTTTCTGTCTGCTTTACATTCACTAGAAGCTGATTTTATTGTACCCACCAGAATAACCTGGGTCTGTCTTCCCCAGCCCACTGACTCAAATATTAATCTGTTTTTGGAAAACACCCAAGAGATACAACCCAGATTAATACTTTGTATCCTCAATCCAACCAAATTGACACTAAGTATTAATCACTGATCCATCCCTTGTCAATTTGAATCCATACACATTTTCTGAGATAATACATAATGTTCAAATAAAGACAAAAATTAGGTTATAATTACAAATACCATAATACAAAAAAATAGGTAATATTTACACCTAGCATAATGGAACTATCTTTTCTACAACCAGGAACACTAATCTCTAACACAAACACTATTATGTAAAGTGACCTATGCTCAAATGCTGATATGAAGTCAATATATCTTACGTCACATAATAAAAGGAAAGAAAAAAAGAAGATAATTTCTTACTACATGTGTATATATGTACAAACTTTTTTTTTCAAAAAAAAAGGAAGAAATACTTAAGACAAAGTCCTCATTTCTGCAGCTGGTCATGTGTTTATAGCTGGTATGGATGACTAGCTTCTTCTACTACCCTTTCTGTGCTTTCTTTGCCTTCAGCAAAGCAACTCAAGAGGTCGTGCTTTTTTGTTTGTTTGTTTGTATGTTTCTTTTTTTCTTTTTTCCTAATGTGTGACGCAAACCTTAATTCCTGAGGGGACTTAACAATGTGTAGTTCTGTCAGGATTGGGCTGTTTTAGTTTCCCATTGACCTTAGTCACAGGTCGTGGTAATACTAAGACACATCCTAATGTATCTTCTGTATTCCATGCATACTTTTTCTTACCTAATTTGTGGAGCAGTAGACTGATATCCTCCTAATAGTTTGGATCACTCACCTCAGTCAACACTGTAACTTCTTTCTTAGACTGTTAACTCAACAGAAGGAGAAGTCCAAAGTGTCCAGGTGGCAATCTTAACTTCCAGTTTGATGGAATCATTACTGTGTCTTCTGGTTGCAGCATTTCTCCCTTGGGAACTAAGACTTCCAGGCCAGCAGAACATATGTCATGGAAACAGAAAGCAAAAATATTGCTAGTGGATCACTAGGGGTGATGGTGAGTGGTGACATTTCTACTTACATCCCTTGATGTATGGACCCATGAATTATGGCTATGAGAGAAACAGTACCATATATCCCATGCTGATTCAGAGCATATATGGTCTTTTAGAGAACTTTGCCACAGTGCTTTATTCTCTCATAGTTGGCATTGTAATTGTAATTTCAAAAGGCCATTGCACCATTCTATTTATCCAGCTGTTTCAGGATGGAAAAAAAAAAAAAAAAAAAAAAAGATAAACACAGTGAATTCAATGAACAGAAACCCAGTGTCACACTTCCTTAGCTGCATTTTGTGAGTCCATACTTCCTTAGCTGTAAAGTGAGTGTGTTGTTGAGAGAAAATGCTGTGTGGAATACCATGATGATGAATAGAGCATTTTGTGAGTCCACTGATTGCAGTCTTGGCAGAAGCATTGCATGAAGAATAGGGAAACCCATGAGAAATGTTAAGTGTTTATTCCAGTGGCACAAACCTCTGCCCTTTGCATGATGGAAGAGTTCCAAGATAATCAACCTGCCACCACGTAGCTGGCTGATTACCTTGAGAAATGGTACCATACCAAGGCCTCAGTATTGTTCTCTGCTGCTAGCAAGTTGGGCACTCAGCAGAGGCCGTAACCAGGTCCAGTCTTAGTAAGTGGAAGTCTATGTTGCTGAGCCCCTATGTAACCTACATTCCTGCCACTATGGCCACTTTGTTCATAAGCCCATTGGGCAATGACATGCTGGGGAAAGAGTCAGAGCAGTGTCCACAAAATGGGTCATTCTATCCACTTGATTACTAAATACTTTCTCTGTTGAGGTCACTTGTTCATGAGCACTTACATCAGATAGCAGTATCTTCACAGTTTTTGACCACTCAGTGGCCCACCCACATACATTTTTCTCAAATGTCTTTGTCACCAATATTCTAATCATGCTTCTTCCAAGTGCCAGACATCCACACAACCCATTGACTATGACCCATTATTCAGTATATAATCACACATTTGGCCTTTTCTCCTTCCATGTAAAGTGTACCACCAGGTTCAATGCTTGAAGTTTTCCCCACTAGGAAGATTTATCTTCATCACTGTCATTCAGGGATGTCTTAGAAAGAAGCTGTAGTGCTTTGGCTGTCCACTTGTGGCTGGTGGCTGCATATTGTGCAGAACCATCTGTGAACCAGGCCCCATTGTTATGTTCCTCTGTCAACTTATCATAAAGAACTTGCCATGAGGCCATCAGTGCAGGCTGGAGGAGAGAAGGTGTTGGTGGCAGGAGTTGATACCATTGTCATTTAAGCCATTTCTCATGTGACTTGTGGCTTAGGACCTGTTCAATCCTGGTCATATATATAACACTTCCATTTGATAATAAAATGCTGCTGTGCACAGCCCACTTTATGGCTAGATGGGTTAGAAAGCACTCAGTTCATGATAGGCAGTGCAGCTCACATGGTGACCTGACGACCCATAGGCAAATTTTCAGTTTTCACCAAAACCCAGGAACAGGCTAAGAACTGTCTCTCCAAAGCAGATTACTTACCTGCAGAAGAGGGCAGGGCATTGTTGAAAAATCTCAGAGGCCTACACTGTGATTCACCTGTGGGAGCTTGTCAAGGGTTCCAAATATCATTCCTATCTGCCACTGACATATCAAGCATCATTGTATCTGTGGGGTCATATACCCCAAGTGACAGAAGAGCTTGCCCCAAAGACTGCACCTGTTGAGGAGCCTTCTCCAGTTCTGGGTGCCACTGGAAGCTGGCAGCCTTTCAGATCACTCAATACGTGGGCCAGAGTGACACACCCAAATGAAAAATATGTTGCATCCAAAATCCAAATATTCCTACTAAGAATTGTGCTTTTTTCATGGTTGCAGGAGGTGCCTAATGCAGCAGATTTTTCTTTACCTTAGAAGGAATATTTTAACAGGTTCCAGAATACTGTAGCCCTAGAAATATTACTGAGGTAGAAGTTCTCTGAATTTTAATCAGATTCATTTCCCATCCTCTGTTACAAAAATGTCACACATATAAGCCCAGTGTTCTTGCTACTTCTTGCTCATTGGATCAAATCAGCATAATGTCATCAATATTATGGACCAGTATGATATCTAGTAGAAATGCAAAGCAATCAAGGTCTCTCTGAATAAGATTCTCGCATGAAGACAGACAGTTGATATACCGCTGAGGTAGGACAGTAAGGTGTATTGCTGGCCTTGTCAGCTGAAGGTAAATTTTTTTCTGTTGGACCTTATGAATAGTAATAAAGAAAAAGCCATTTTCCATGGCAGTCAATGGCTGCATACCAGGTACCAGGAGATGTATTAATTTGCTAAACAATAAAACTACATCTGGTACAGCAGCTGCAATTTGAGTCACAATGTGATTATGTTTTGATAATCTACTATCATTTTCCAAGATCCATCTGTCTTCTGCACAGGCCAAATGAAAGAACTGAAGGAGAATGTTCTGTTGGGTTACTGCTGCATCTTTGAAGTTCTTGATGTTGGCATTAATGTTTGCAATCCCTTCACGAATGTGATATTGTTTTTTATTTACTATTTTTCTACATAGAGTCAGCTATAATGGCTTCCATTTAAACTTCTCCAGTGTAGTACACCTCACACTACAAGTCAGGGAGCAAATGTGCAGTTCTGCCAGCTGCTAAGTATGTCTATGCAAATTATGCATTCTAGCACTGGCAAAATGACTCGGGGATGAGTCCTGAGACCCATGGGAGGCTCTATAAATCCAAGCTAAGCTAAAGCTACATTAATTACCTGACCTCTATAAGTTCCTACTTTAATTGTAGAACCACAATGACATTGTTGGTAATGTAGTGGGGTCCTTCCTCAAGGGGAACTGGTCTCTTTTTCTTTCAAAGAGTTCTTGATCTTTAAACTGAGTCTTATCTGGAAACTGATGGGGGAGGGGCCTGTAATTTTCTGTTTTTATACTTCAAAATAGTCATTTTTTATTTTGACCAAAAAGTTATCTATTTGTTTAACTTAAGTATGAATGCTATAGGCTTTCTCTCAAATTCACTTCAAGGAACACTGCGACTAATTAGTTAATGCCAGAGTTCCATAGGAGTCAGATTATTCTGCTACTTTCCCTTAGCTATGCTTACCTTGCCTTTGATGGTTGGGTGCTGCATCTTGGCCTCTGCCACCTTGGGATCCAATTTTTCTGATCATAATTAAATTTTGTAGTTGAGTGACTATGGTTCCCACCATTACATCTGACATACAGAGCAGAGCAATTACAAGGCTATTCACAGATGCAAGTTCTTCCCTCACAAATCTATTTCACAAGGCATTGGTAAAAGGTATCTCTTCTGGACTCTCCAAAGTGGGATAAGTAAGTCTACAGAGATGGATCCACTACACCATCCGAATTTCCATAAACTTTCAGATCTCTTTCTCTACATTAAACCAATGCAGATGAAGTATTTCCCGCTCACTCATGGTAGGCCATCTTTTAATCCATATTTCAGGTAACGAAACAAATCAACTATTAAAAGTTTTTTTTTTTTTTTCCTTTAAACTTCCCAAGCAGCAATATTAAATGCAAAGTCTCTTCTTAGTGGGCTGTACTCAATAAACTAAGTCTGATTCAACTCCATGCCCCTTCTTTCCCCATTATTCCATACACTTAACATTCATTCCCATGCCTATTCTCCAGATTGCTGTTCAAATAAATGAGATAACTCTAACAGTTCTTTTTCAGTGTAGCACACCACCTCATGGGTCACACTCAACCTCACCTCTAGGAGCCCACCAGAACTTTAGTTACAAGTCTAGAAACAAACACAGATATTGGGGATGGCTTCTGAAGAGAATCAATATTATCTTTCCTGGCAACTACCCCAGGGGAGGCCATCACTGTTGCCTCAGTCAGTGCAGGGTTTATCTCTTCAGACCGAGTTGGAAAGGCTGATGGAAGCACTCATCAGAAAGGGGTTGTTGATACTTCTCAAGATTAGGAAGTTGTTCTTCCTGCCAAAAAAAAAAAAAAAAAGAAAGAAAAAGAAAAAGAAACAAGTTCATCAGAGTTTACACACTAAGTGTCCCAGATTCTTTAGGGTCCTCCCACATGTCCCCATTCAAATTTGCAGGATTTTCTTTCTCTTCCAATCAATGCCCTTACTATAAAAGTAGACACCTGATGAGGCTGTACATGCATCTTTTATTGCAGGTCAGTTACTCACATGATAAGAGCCTGTGTCTGTTTTCCACAATTTTAGCTCTTTCCCTACAAGTCATAAGACTCTCACTCAGGGCAAAATTAGCAGATTTGAGGCTCAGTATCTGCTTCTGAAGCTGGGAGACAGAATCCTTGAGTTCACCATTTTCTCTTATCATTTTATTCACTAAACTTGGGAGCTATCAAACAGCTTCATTGTGTTCCTTGGTTCTTTACATATGGTCAAAGGTATTATTTATAGAGTCACTAAAGTCCTTGACTCTCACAATCAGTGAATCAGGAGTGCCAAAATCATTTATTTTACATAAGTCTCTAAACAGTTTCCACCAGACTATCAGTGTTTTCCATATTCTTGGAAGTAGAGTTCATAGCATTTTTGCATCAAATTATACTAGGCAGCCAACTCCAGAAACTTCAAAACAAATGAAAGTACTTCACTTTTAATATTCTGTTCCTCTAGAACCACTTCTGGTACCAAAATCTGTATTAGTCAGGATTCTCTCACAGGGACAGAACTAATATCTATAGGAGGGTTTATTAAGTATTTAACTTACATCATCACAATGTCCCACAATAGGCTGTCAGCAAGCTGAGAATCAAGGAGAACTGATCTGAGTTCCAAAGCTGAACAACCTGGAGTCCACTATGTCAGGGCAGAGAGCATCAGGCACAGAAGGAAGATGTGGGCAAGAGGCTAGTCCATCTCACTTTTTCATGTTTTTGCCTGTTTTATATTTACCGGAAGCTGAATAGATTGTGCCCACCAGATTAAGGTTGAATCTGTTTTCCCCAGCCCACTGACTCAAATGTTAATCTCTCTGGGTAACACTCACACAGATATACCCCGGAATAATGTTCTGTATATCTCAATCCAGTTAAGTTGACCCTCAGTAGTAACCATCATAGGTTCGTAGGAATACATTTGCTGCTCTGTACTGAAGCTCCCTTTTTCAAGCCAGTGACACCCTGAAGTCTGGGGCCTAGGCTGATGGACAAGAATGGGAAGTGATGGTGCTTTTATTAAGTGCACCCACTGGTGCCCAATAATCCAATCAGCAATAACTTTATTTTCTTTGAAGCACATAGAATCCTGGACTCAGCCAGACTCAAAGACTTGATAGATTATCAGTTGTGGAGAGGAGCAACCGCTGAAGGGCCTTCTGTCTGCTGAGAGCTAAGGAGGCATGAGAACTCTCAGCAGTACACTGGCACTACCCACAGCAGGCTTTGCAGAGAGCTGGGGAGATGATGGAACAGCCAGATAGAGAGATAAGCTACCCACTCCAGGGTCTCTTCTATGCTGAAGCTTAGATGTTGGGTCACCGGATATGAAGAGGATTTACCCACTCCAGGGCTTTCTCTCTGCGGAGAGCTTAAAACCTGGTAAGATGACCAGCTGGATGGAGAAGCTACCTACTCCTGGGTCTCCACTCTGCTGAGAGTTGGACACTAATCACTGACATCCTGCCTATAGAGAGGAGCTACCCACTCTCTCTTCTGAGAGTTGGACCCTCATCAGGACATTTGACCTATGTGGAAGAGCTACCCAGTGAGGGGCTTCTCTGTGTTCTCTGATTTGGTACAGATTCTCTTTACATAGCTCACTCTCCATTTGTCCATCTACCTCATTATTCCTGAATGCAGAACAATTTTTTGAGATCTGCTGAATGATGGAGCTAAAAGAGCTGTAACACAAACTGGGGAAAAAAAGATATGCCTTGCTCATCACATCATGGAAGACAAAAATAAGAGGAGAGTTATGACCCTTCAGGGTGCACAGACCTAGGGGCTCTCAAAGTCAGAGCTGTGCCATCTTCTTTAGGACTTTGAAGTTTCTGGCATCTTCAGGCTTCTGGGCACCACTACATTATGCAGTATAAGCTGTGGAAGCTACTTGCAGCATGCCTGATCAAGCTGCAGCTTCTCTGTGAGATGGCACTTCAGTTGGCACCTAAAAATTCCTGCCCTGCCACAGCTGGCATGCCTGGCTGTGTGTAGTGGCTGATGCCCACACTTGCTCATACACTCCTTGCCATTCTATGCCACATTTGCCCTTGGCAGCTGTTAAATTCATACCCGTAGTGCAAGCTGTGGGCAACCTCTCAAGCAGGGTGAGTATAACAAACTTAGCAGGCCTGAGCAAAACTCAGGCAAAGGCACCACTGACCATAGAGGTTTCCATCTGGCAAGTTGACTCCACCAAAATCCCATGACAAAAGAGGGGGTGCCTTACTTCTATTGGATTTTTAAATATTGACAATTGAGTGTCTTACAACTTGACATACATATAGATAGATGATAAATAGATGATAGATGATAGATAGATAGATAGATAGAAGATCAGAAGATAGATAGAAGATACATAGATAGATAGATAGATAGATAGATAGATAGATAGATAGATAGATAGATAGATAGATAGATAGATGTGTGTGTGTGTGTGTGTGTGTGTGTGTGTGTGTGTGTGTGTGTGTGTGTCTGTCTGTGTGATGGAGTCCCACACTGTCACCCAGGCTAGAGTGCAGAATGCAGTGGCATTATCTCAGTGTACTGCAACCTCTGCCCCCAGGGTTCAAGTGATTATTCTGCCTCAGCTTCTCAAGTAGCTGGGATTACAGGCACCTGCCACCCAGGCTGGAATGCAGCGGCACGTTCTCGGCTCACTGCAAGCTCCGCCTCCTGGATTCACGCCATTCTCCTGCCTCAGCCTCCCCAGGAGCTGGGACTACAAGTGCACGCTGCCACACCAGGCTAAATTTTTGTATTTTTAGTAGAGACAGGATTTCACTGTGTTAGCCAGGATGGTCTCCATCTCCTGATCTCATGATCCGTCCGCCTCGGCCTCCCAAAGTGCTGGGATTACAGGCATGAGCCACCGCACCCGGCCAAACTTGATATTTTTAAACCTTATTTGGAAATTACTATATTTCAAAATTATTTAAAAATTAAATTTGAAAGATTGGTATTTGCATTGAACCACGTGTTTTACTTATACTCTCTTACTCTTTTATATCCTATGAGAGCATATTTCTAAAATACATGACATTGGGGTTCAGCATAGCATTTTTCATGGTAGATTATAAAGTTTACTAATGGAAAAGAATTTCTGATTCCTGAATTTTGACATTTTGTACTCATGTAATTTTTTTTGTGAGGAGTTTTTCTGTGCATTGTAGGATGATGAGTAGCATTTCTGGTCTCTTCCACTAAGTGCATTAGTAACCTTTTTTTTTTCCTTGTTAGAAATACCCAAACATGTTTGTATCTTGTGGAAGCAAAATTGATGACATTTATTATTCTAGAGAGTTCTGATGAAGAAATAAGCATCTGCTTTTTAAACATTTGCAGAAATTTTACATGAGATCTCACTATAACTACTGCTATTCTGACATCCTGTCATTTTCTATCATTATTATGTAAGTTAAGACTATACTTTGCTTTTTGCAGGATAGTGTTGAAAACACAGGCTAAACAGATGTTGAACAGCTGCTATAAGAGGCCACATTTGGGTAAGAAATGAGTTATTTGTCTTTATCTCAAAGAGCTCACCATAACTAATTATTACAGAAATCCAAATCTAAACTGCAATAAGATAGCATCTGAAGCCAGTCAAAATGGTAATTAATAAAAAGCCAAGAAAAAACAGATGGTGGTGAGGCTGTTCAGTAATAGGAATGCTTTTACATTGTTGTTCAGAATGCAAATCAGTACACTGTGAAAAAGTGTGTGATGATTAATCAAGTGTTTAGAATCAGAAATACCACTGGACGCAGCCATTACATTACTGGATATATACCCTTCCAAAAACAAGTCATTCTGTTACAAGGATACATGAATGTGTATGTTTATTACAGAACTATTCACAATAACAAAGACATAAAATTAACCCAAATGCCTATCAATGACAGCATGAGTATAGAAAGTGTGGTACACTTACAAAGTGAATTTATATGCAGCCATAAAAAGGAATGAAATCGTGTCCCGTGAAGGGACATGGATGAAGCTGGAAGCCATCACCCTCAGCAAACTGACACAGAAACAAAACACATATAAGAAAACAAACACTGCATTGTCACACTCATGTATGGGACCTGAACATTGAAGACACATAGACACTGGGAGGGAAACAACACACACGTGGGTCTGTCAGGGTGAAAAAAGAGCTTCAGGGTCAATAGATAAATTATGCAGGGCTTGCTACCTAGGTTATGGGTTAATATGTGCGTTCAACAACCATGGCACTTGTTTGATTATGAAATAAACCTTCATGCCCACATATGTACCATGGAATTTAATATAAAGTAAAATTAAATAAAACAAGAAGGCATTTATTTTTGTAGAGGTTATAGTAACTTTGAAATATGTGCCACACTTTAAGACTTTTTGTTTGGAAGATGGAGCCTCTCTCTGTCCCCAGACGGGAATGGTGCGATCTGGGTTAACTGCAATCTCTGCCATCTGGGTTGAAGTGATTCTCCTGCCTCAGTCTGCCAAGTAGCTGGGATTGAAGGCACATGCCAACACACCCAGCTAATTTTTGTATTTTTAATAGAGATACGATTTCACTGTGTTGGCCAGGATAGTCTCCATCTCCTAACCTTGTGATCCACCCGCCTTGCTCTCCCAAAGTGCTGGGATTACAGGCGTGAGCCACCACGCCGAGCCTTAAGACATTTTTAAAATATAATCAGAAATCAGTTTCTGACAAACTGCATTGAAAAGTAAATAAGCAGTACATTTCAATTCTTCTTTGACTGAATTTATTTCCTTTTATTTTTGGAGTGGAATCTCACATTGTCCCTTTGGCTTGCGTGCAGGGTGCAATCTTGGCACCCTGCAACTATTTGCCTCACAGTTAAGTAATTAAACTGCCTCAGCCTCTTCATTAGCAGAGATTACGGGTGGGCGCCACCACAGCTGATGGAGTTTCACTATGCTGTCCAGACTTGTCACTAACTCCTGACCTCAAGTAATTTGCCTGCCTTATCCTCAGAATAGGCAGGGATTACAGGTGTGAATGACCATGTCTGACCCTTGATTGAATTTATAATTGAGAAAAATACACATCTTGCAAAACTTTATTTTTATATCATATTTTTACAAGTTTATTTATATATACTAATTCAAGAAAAAAATGTAACTTTAATGCGTTCTCTTTTATTCTAAATAAATTTATTTCCATTTTTATTTAATTAAAAGTATAGGTTAATTTAGAATGTTATTTTTCTTCTGGGTAAAGTTCTCAGGTTTTAGAAATTTCTTTAAAAACCTAATTTGAGAAACTAATTACATTTATTGATTATACTTGGGATTTTCTTAGGATTTGCTTTTGTAAGAAAATTCAAAATTGTTTTAAGATAAAATGAGTTTTTTATATCAAATAATCTTAGAAGTATTTTCTTTTAAAGCCTTTTTTAACCTATATTTTCTACTAATAATACTGTGATTACTTTTTCTTACTTTCTAGGAATTAATTGATTATTTCCTCTTCCCTACATAAGAAGTTTCATCTGCAACATATAAGAACTAAACAACTGCCAACTGAGCTGGCTGTTCGCATCTGTAGCTTACCAACTACCATTAATCCTGGTTTTGAGCTACTTATAGTACCAGCTATTGACTGTAAAAAAAAATCTTTAAAAGATAGTAGATTGTTTGGCTAGAACGTATTACATAAACAATAGCTAGTGAGTATTTTAAATTATAAAGCTCCTTTTTGCTCACTAATATAGCAGTGTGTGAAATTCTATTTTCTGTTAGATAAAATCAACTCATGGGTTTTTTTTTCTGGTGAACTATTTAACATTCTGTAGCCATCAGGCATATAATTAAATATAGTTAAACATTTTAAGCCTGAGAGTATGATTTCTTTTTTAAAAAATCTATTTCTTTAATACTTCCCTTAGTTGGTTTTGGTAACTTAACACAGTGAGTTGTTTTAATCACATGTGAAAAAATACTGTAGCAAAGAGCCAAATTTAATGCTATAAAAAGTTTATATTTAAAATGTATGCATTAACAAGTTTTTCATAAACCTAAAAGTAAACTTTCTTAATATTATTTAGTTCAATTCTAATAAAGTTTATGGTTTAAAAAATCATATAGGAAAGAACCTTTGAGTGCATTTTATTGCTTCTAAATAAACATCATTCCACAAAAAGGGTAGCATGTTCAAATCTTATACAGAGCTTGAAACAAGTCCGAGGTAATGTAATAAATTAACAGATAACATAATTTAGTGTATTTCAAGAGAAACTGAATGTTAAAGTATATAATTAACAGCAGCATTCAGTAAGACCTGTAATTAGTAATGTGAAATTATATTTATGTTTTTCTCTTTGTGAGTATAGTTTCTAGCACATTGTAGGAGTTTCTAGCTAAATTCACTACTTAACAGGTCAGATCTTTATTGTCCTGTGGCTTGTAGGTAGAGGAAAGAGTTCCCTTTTGAAAAACACTTTTTTCTTAATTTATTTAACTATTGTATTGACATAGTGAATACATAGTTTCAAAAGAATTTTTGAAACAAATACTGCTGTTTTTAACCTATTGAGCTAACAGTTTTATGGGGTTAATACATATTTCCAATACATAAGAGGATATGTACTACAAATTATTAACCTGCCACCAATATTATATTTTCTCGTCCAGAGATTATCCCTATATGTGCAGAAATCCATGCATGTAGCTATTTGTTTTTTTTTTTTACACAAATGAAAACATACAATATACAGTATTGTTAACTTTCTTTTGTAGTCAAACACCTGTCAGCATATGAAGATTTGTTTAATTCTGTTGTGCAGTTTCACAGCTTGCAGTTAAATGTGCTCTAATTTATGCAGTTCATCTCTAAAATGGATTGATGTGTAAGCTGTATTACATTTTACTCAAAGTAGAGAAGAATTTATAGTTCTCACAGTGTTTTTAAATACACAAGACAAAGAAATTATTGCTATTTACTGAGGAATAAAGCAGATATTTATTTGAAGTTATAGTTTTATGATTCACAACAGTAACTTTAAACAAAGTACTCAATTAAAACTGAGAAAACTCTAATGTTTTATTTATATAAAATTCTGATGAAAATTAATTAAATACACTTATTTTAAGCTCAAATGTTTTATAATAAGTAAACTTGTAATGATTAAGTCTAAGTCCACGTTTAACACATGAAAATTTAATATTATACCATCTTATATAACTCTTTCTGAGAAAGCATTTCTTGTAATCTCAGCTTATAAAGTACTTCCTGAGTGGGAATATCTGCCCCTGCTGGACCACACCCCCAAAAAAGATCTGTGGGACTCAGAGGCTGGTGCTACTCATCATGTAAATTCTATGATCCAGCGCTGTACCTGATCCCTGTCATCAGCAGCAGTATTTCTACCATTGAAACACAGGTAGTGACATCGATGATGATTGTGGAGCTGTTAAAGAGGGTCTCCAGCCTCCAGACCGCAGAATGGTATATCCAATGATGGCTTGAATTTTGTGCCTGGAAAAACCACATACACTCAATACCAGCTGGTGGAAGCAGTTGGGGGAAGGCTGTACCATGCAAAGCCTCGTGGGTGGAGCTGCTCAAGACCATGGGAATCCAGCTCTTGAAGATCATTCTGAAGCCTTAAGGTTGTATTGCCTCGTTGGATTTTAGACTTGCATGCAGTCTGTAGCCCCTTTATTCTGGTCAGTTTTTCACATTTGGTATGTCGGTATTTTCCCAATGCCTGTACTTTATTGTTCTAAGAAGTAACTAACTTGGTTTACATTTTACAGGCTCATAGGCAGAAAAAACTTTCCTTGTCTCAAATGAGACATTGGAGTTTGACCATTGAGTTAATGCTGAAATGGGTTAAGACATTGCAGGACTATTGGAAAAGCATGAC
>NW_022142920.1:0-19367 GCF_007565055.1 Rhinopithecus roxellana | reverse complement strand
TCATTGCTCTAAGAAGTATCCCATTGCAGATTTCCAGAAAACTGTGTTAGCAAACTGACCACTGAAGAGAAACGTGTAACTCTGTGAGTTGCATTCATATGTTGAAGTTCATTTCCCAGAAAGCTTCTTTCCAGTTTTTTTGAAGATATATGCTTTTTCACCATAGCGCTCAATGAGCTCCCAAATATCACTTTGTAGAATCCAGGACCACAGTGTTAGCAAACTGTTCCAAGAAGGGAAGGGTGGAACTCTGTGTGATGAAGTCACACATCAGAAAGCAGTCTCTCAGAAAGCTTCTCCATAGTTATTATATGAGGAGATTTCCTTTTCACAATGGGCCCCAAAGGGCTCCCAAATATCACTTTGCAGATTAAACGAAAAGAGTGTTAACAAACTGCTTCATGAGGACTAAGTTGTAACTCTGTGAGAAGAATTCACTTACCACAAGGAAGTTTCTCAGAAAGCTTCTTTCACGTTTTGAAGTGATAATATTTCCTTTATCAGCGTAGGCCTCAATGCGATCCAAAGTAGCCCTTCTCAGGTTCCTCAAAGACAGTGTTAATGGACTGTTCTAGGAAACAGAAGTGTAACTCTGTGAGATGAGTTCACACATCACGAAGAAGATTCTAAGAAAGCTTCTTTCTAGTTTTCATCAGAGTATATTTCCTTTGGCACCGAAAGCTTCATTGCTCTAAGAAGTATCCCATTGCAGATTTCCAGAAAACTGTGTTAGCAAACTGACCACTGAAGAGAAACGTGTAACTCTGTGAGTTGCATTCATATGTTGAAGTTCATTTTCCCAGAAAGCTTCTTTCCAGTTTTTTTTGAAGATATATGCTTTTTCACCATAGCGCTCAATGAGCTCCCAAATATCACTTTGTAGAATCCAGGACCACAGTGTTAGCAAACTGTTCCAAGAAGGGAAGGGTGGAACTCTGTGTGATGAAGTCACACATCAGAAAGCAGTCTCTCAGAAAGCTTCTCCATAGTTATTATATGAGGAGATTTCCTTTTTCACAATGGGCCCCAAAGGGCTCCCAAATATCACTTTGCAGATTAAACGAAAAGAGTGTTAACAAACTGCTTCATGAGGACTAAGTTGTAACTCTGTGAGAAGAATTCACTTACCACAAGGAAGTTTCTCAGAAAGCTTCTTTCACGTTTTGAAGTGATGATATTTCCTTTATCAGCGTAGGCCTCAATGCGATCCAAAGTAGCCCTTCTCAGGTTCCTCAAAGACAGTGTTAATGGACTGTTCTAGGAAACAGAAGTGTAACTCTGTGAGATGAGTTCACACATCACGAAGAAGATTCTAAGAAAGCTTCTTTCTAGTTTTCATCAGAGTATATTTCCTTTGGCACCGAAAGCTTCATTGCTCTAAGAAGTATCCCATTGCAGATTTCCAGAAAACTGTGTTAGCAAACTGACCACTGAAGAGAAACGTGTAACTCTGTGAGTTGCATTCATATGTTGAAGTTCATTTTCCCAGAAAGCTTCTTTCCAGTTTTTTTTGAAGATATATGCTTTTTCACCATAGCGCTCAATGAGCTCCCAAATATCACTTTGTAGAATCCAGGACCACAGTGTTAGCAAACTGTTCCAAGAAGGGAAGGGTGGAACTCTGTGTGATGAAGTCACACATCAGAAAGCAGTCTCTCAGAAAGCTTCTCCATAGTTATTATATGAGGAGATTTCCTTTTTCACAATGGGCCCCAAAGGGCTCCCAAATATCACTTTGCAGATTAAACGAAAAGAGTGTTAACAAACTGCTTCATGAGGACTAAGTTGTAACTCTGTGAGAAGAATTCACTTACCACAAGGAAGTTTCTCAGAAAGCTTCTTTCACGTTTTGAAGTGATAATATTTCCTTTATCAGCGTAGGCCTCAATGCGATCCAAAGTAGCCCTTCTCAGGTTCCTCAAAGACAGTGTTAATGGACTGTTCTAGGAAACAGAAGTGTAACTCTGTGAGATGAGTTCACACATCACGAAGAAGATTCTAAGAAAGCTTCTTTCTAGTTTTCATCAGAGTATATTTCCTTTGGCACCGAAAGCTTCATTGCTCTAAGAAGTATCCCATTGCAGATTTCCAGAAAACTGTGTTAGCAAACTGACCACTGAAGAGAAACGTGTAACTCTGTGAGTTGCATTCATATGTTGAAGTTCATTTTCCCAGAAAGCTTCTTTCCAGTTTTTTTTGAAGATATATGCTTTTTCACCATAGCGCTCAATGAGCTCCCAAATATCACTTTGTAGAATCCAGGACCACAGTGTTAGCAAACTGTTCCAAGAAGGGAAGGGTGGAACTCTGTGTGATGAAGTCACACATCAGAAAGCAGTCTCTCAGAAAGCTTCTCCATAGTTATTATATGAGGAGATTTCCTTTTTCACAATGGGCCCCAAAGGGCTCCCAAATATCACTTTGCAGATTAAACGAAAAGAGTGTTAACAAACTGCTTCATGAGGACTAAGTTGTAACTCTGTGAGAAGAATTCACTTACCACAAGGAAGTTTCTCAGAAAGCTTCTTTCACGTTTTGAAGTGATGATATTTCCTTTATCAGCGTAGGCCTCAATGCGATCCAAAGTAGCCCTTCTCAGGTTCCTCAAAGACAGTGTTAATGGACTGTTCTAGGAAACAGAAGTGTAACTCTGTGAGATGAGTTCACACATCACGAAGAAGATTCTAAGAAAGCTTCTTTCTAGTTTTCATCAGAGTATATTTCCTTTGGCACCGAAAGCTTCATTGCTCTAAGAAGTATCCCATTGCAGATTTCCAGAAAACTGTGTTAGCAAACTGACCACTGAAGAGAAACGTGTAACTCTGTGAGTTGCATTCATATGTTGAAGTTCATTTTCCCAGAAAGCTTCTTTCCAGTTTTTTTTGAAGATATATGCTTTTTCACCATAGCGCTCAATGAGCTCCCAAATATCACTTTGTATAATCCAGGACCACAGTGTTAGCAAACTGTTCCAAGAAGGGAAGGGTGGAACTCTGTGTGATGAAGTCACACATCAGAAAGCAGTCTCTCAGAAAGCTTCTCCATAGTTATTATATGAGGAGATTTCCTTTTTCACAATGGGCCCCAAAGGGCTCCCAAATATCACTTTGCAGATTAAACGAAAAGAGTGTTAACAAACTGCTTCATGAGGACTAAGTTGTAACTCTGTGAGAAGAATTCACTTACCACAAGGAAGTTTCTCAGAAAGCTTCTTTCACGTTTTGAAGTGATAATATTTCCTTTATCAGCGTAGGCCTCAATGCGATCCAAAGTAGCCCTTCTCAGGTTCCTCAAAGACAGTGTTAATGGACTGTTCTAGGAAACAGAAGTGTAACTCTGTGAGATGAGTTCACACATCACGAAGAAGATTCTAAGAAAGCTTCTTTCTAGTTTTCATCAGAGTATATTTCCTTTGGCACCGAAAGCTTCATTGCTCTAAGAAGTATCCCATTGCAGATTTCCAGAAAACTGTGTTAGCAAACTGACCACTGAAGAGAAACGTGTAACTCTGTGAGTTGCATTCATATGTTGAAGTTCATTTTCCCAGAAAGCTTCTTTCCAGTTTTTTTTGAAGATATATGCTTTTTCACCATAGCGCTCAATGAGCTCCCAAATATCACTTTGTAGAATCCAGGACCACAGTGTTAGCAAACTGTTCCAAGAAGGGAAGGGTGGAACTCTGTGTGATGAAGTCACACATCAGAAAGCAGTCTCTCAGAAAGCTTCTCCATAGTTATTATATGAGGAGATTTCCTTTTTCACAATGGGCCCCAAAGGGCTCCCAAATATCACTTTGCAGATTAAACGAAAAGAGTGTTAACAAACTGCTTCATGAGGACTAAGTTGTAACTCTGTGAGAAGAATTCACTTACCACAAGGAAGTTTCTCAGAAAGCTTCTTTCACGTTTTGAAGTGATGATATTTCCTTTATCAGCGTAGGCCTCAATGCGATCCAAAGTAGCCCTTCTCAGGTTCCTCAAAGACAGTGTTAATGGACTGTTCTAGGAAACAGAAGTGTAACTCTGTGAGATGAGTTCACACATCACGAAGAAGATTCTAAGAAAGCTTCTTTCTAGTTTTCATCAGAGTATATTTCCTTTGGCACCGAAAGCTTCATTGCTCTAAGAAGTATCCCATTGCAGATTTCCAGAAAACTGTGTTAGCAAACTGACCACTGAAGAGAAACGTGTAACTCTGTGAGTTGCATTCATATGTTGAAGTTCATTTTCCCAGAAAGCTTCTTTCCAGTTTTTTTTGAAGATATATGCTTTTTCACCATAGCGCTCAATGAGCTCCCAAATATCACTTTGTAGAATCCAGGACCACAGTGTTAGCAAACTGTTCCAAGAAGGGAAGGGTGGAACTCTGTGTGATGAAGTCACACATCAGAAAGCAGTCTCTCAGAAAGCTTCTCCATAGTTATTATATGAGGAGATTTCCTTTTTCACAATGGGCCCCAAAGGGCTCCCAAATATCACTTTGCAGATTAAACGAAAAGAGTGTTAACAAACTGCTTCATGAGGACTAAGTTGTAACTCTGTGAGAAGAATTCACTTACCACAAGGAAGTTTCTCAGAAAGCTTCTTTCACGTTTTGAAGTGATAATATTTCCTTTATCAGCGTAGGCCTCAATGCGATCCAAAGTAGCCCTTCTCAGGTTCCTCAAAGACAGTGTTAATGGACTGTTCTAGGAAACAGAAGTGTAACTCTGTGAGATGAGTTCACACATCACGAAGAAGATTCTAAGAAAGCTTCTTTCTAGTTTTCATCAGAGTATATTTCCTTTGGCACCGAAAGCTTCATTGCTCTAAGAAGTATCCCATTGCAGATTTCCAGAAAACTGTGTTAGCAAACTGACCACTGAAGAGAAACGTGTAACTCTGTGAGTTGCATTCATATGTTGAAGTTCATTTTCCCAGAAAGCTTCTTTCCAGTTTTTTTTGAAGATATATGCTTTTTCACCATAGCGCTCAATGAGCTCCCAAATATCACTTTGTAGAATCCAGGACCACAGTGTTAGCAAACTGTTCCAAGAAGGGAAGGGTGGAACTCTGTGTGATGAAGTCACACATCAGAAAGCAGTCTCTCAGAAAGCTTCTCCATAGTTATTATATGAGGAGATTTCCTTTTTCACAATGGGCCCCAAAGGGCTCCCAAATATCACTTTGCAGATTAAACGAAAAGAGTGTTAACAAACTGCTTCATGAGGACTAAGTTGTAACTCTGTGAGAAGAATTCACTTACCACAAGGAAGTTTCTCAGAAAGCTTCTTTCACGTTTTGAAGTGATGATATTTCCTTTATCAGCGTAGGCCTCAATGCGATCCAAAGTAGCCCTTCTCAGGTTCCTCAAAGACAGTGTTAATGGACTGTTCTAGGAAACAGAAGTGTAACTCTGTGAGATGAGTTCACACATCACGAAGAAGATTCTAAGAAAGCTTCTTTCTAGTTTTCATCAGAGTATATTTCCTTTGGCACCGAAAGCTTCATTGCTCTAAGAAGTATCCCATTGCAGATTTCCAGAAAACTGTGTTAGCAAACTGACCACTGAAGAGAAACGTGTAACTCTGTGAGTTGCATTCATATGTTGAAGTTCATTTTCCCAGAAAGCTTCTTTCCAGTTTTTTTTGAAGATATATGCTTTTTCACCATAGCGCTCAATGAGCTCCCAAATATCACTTTGTATAATCCAGGACCACAGTGTTAGCAAACTGTTCCAAGAAGGGAAGGGTGGAACTCTGTGTGATGAAGTCACACATCAGAAAGCAGTCTCTCAGAAAGCTTCTCCATAGTTATTATATGAGGAGATTTCCTTTTTCACAATGGGCCCCAAAGGGCTCCCAAATATCACTTTGCAGATTAAACGAAAAGAGTGTTAACAAACTGCTTCATGAGGACTAAGTTGTAACTCTGTGAGAAGAATTCACTTACCACAAGGAAGTTTCTCAGAAAGCTTCTTTCACGTTTTGAAGTGATAATATTTCCTTTATCAGCGTAGGCCTCAATGCGATCCAAAGTAGCCCTTCTCAGGTTCCTCAAAGACAGTGTTAATGGACTGTTCTAGGAAACAGAAGTGTAACTCTGTGAGATGAGTTCACACATCACGAAGAAGATTCTAAGAAAGCTTCTTTCTAGTTTTCATCAGAGTATATTTCCTTTGGCACCGAAAGCTTCATTGCTCTAAGAAGTATCCCATTGCAGATTTCCAGAAAACTGTGTTAGCAAACTGACCACTGAAGAGAAACGTGTAACTCTGTGAGTTGCATTCATATGTTGAAGTTCATTTTCCCAGAAAGCTTCTTTCCAGTTTTTTTTGAAGATATATGCTTTTTCACCATAGCGCTCAATGAGCTCCCAAATATCACTTTGTAGAATCCAGGACCACAGTGTTAGCAAACTGTTCCAAGAAGGGAAGGGTGGAACTCTGTGTGATGAAGTCACACATCAGAAAGCAGTCTCTCAGAAAGCTTCTCCATAGTTATTATATGAGGAGATTTCCTTTTTCACAATGGGCCCCAAAGGGCTCCCAAATATCACTTTGCAGATTAAACGAAAAGAGTGTTAACAAACTGCTTCATGAGGACTAAGTTGTAACTCTGTGAGAAGAATTCACTTACCACAAGGAAGTTTCTCAGAAAGCTTCTTTCACGTTTTGAAGTGATAATATTTCCTTTATCAGCGTAGGCCTCAATGCGATCCAAAGTAGCCCTTCTCAGGTTCCTCAAAGACAGTGTTAATGGACTGTTCTAGGAAACAGAAGTGTAACTCTGTGAGATGAGTTCACACATCACGAAGAAGATTCTAAGAAAGCTTCTTTCTAGTTTTCATCAGAGTATATTTCCTTTGGCACCGAAAGCTTCATTGCTCTAAGAAGTATCCCATTGCAGATTTCCAGAAAACTGTGTTAGCAAACTGACCACTGAAGAGAAACGTGTAACTCTGTGAGTTGCATTCATATGTTGAAGTTCATTTTCCCAGAAAGCTTCTTTCCAGTTTTTTTTGAAGATATATGCTTTTTCACCATAGCGCTCAATGAGCTCCCAAATATCACTTTGTAGAATCCAGGACCACAGTGTTAGCAAACTGTTCCAAGAAGGGAAGGGTGGAACTCTGTGTGATGAAGTCACACATCAGAAAGCAGTCTCTCAGAAAGCTTCTCCATAGTTATTATATGAGGAGATTTCCTTTTTCACAATGGGCCCCAAAGGGCTCCCAAATATCACTTTGCAGATTAAACGAAAAGAGTGTTAACAAACTGCTTCATGAGGACTAAGTTGTAACTCTGTGAGAAGAATTCACTTACCACAAGGAAGTTTCTCAGAAAGCTTCTTTCACGTTTTGAAGTGATAATATTTCCTTTATCAGCGTAGGCCTCAATGCGATCCAAAGTAGCCCTTCTCAGGTTCCTCAAAGACAGTGTTAATGGACTGTTCTAGGAAACAGAAGTGTAACTCTGTGAGATGAGTTCACACATCACGAAGAAGATTCTAAGAAAGCTTCTTTCTAGTTTTCATCAGAGTATATTTCCTTTGGCACCGAAAGCTTCATTGCTCTAAGAAGTATCCCATTGCAGATTTCCAGAAAACTGTGTTAGCAAACTGACCACTGAAGAGAAACGTGTAACTCTGTGAGTTGCATTCATATGTTGAAGTTCATTTTCCCAGAAAGCTTCTTTCCAGTTTTTTTTGAAGATATATGCTTTTTCACCATAGCGCTCAATGAGCTCCCAAATATCACTTTGTAGAATCCAGGACCACAGTGTTAGCAAACTGTTCCAAGAAGGGAAGGGTGGAACTCTGTGTGATGAAGTCACACATCAGAAAGCAGTCTCTCAGAAAGCTTCTCCATAGTTATTATATGAGGAGATTTCCTTTTTCACAATGGGCCCCAAAGGGCTCCCAAATATCACTTTGCAGATTAAACGAAAAGAGTGTTAACAAACTGCTTCATGAGGACTAAGTTGTAACTCTGTGAGAAGAATTCACTTACCACAAGGAAGTTTCTCAGAAAGCTTCTTTCACGTTTTGAAGTGATAATATTTCCTTTATCAGCGTAGGCCTCAATGCGATCCAAAGTAGCCCTTCTCAGGTTCCTCAAAGACAGTGTTAATGGACTGTTCTAGGAAACAGAAGTGTAACTCTGTGAGATGAGTTCACACATCACGAAGAAGATTCTAAGAAAGCTTCTTTCTAGTTTTCATCAGAGTATATTTCCTTTGGCACCGAAAGCTTCATTGCTCTAAGAAGTATCCCATTGCAGATTTCCAGAAAACTGTGTTAGCAAACTGACCACTGAAGAGAAACGTGTAACTCTGTGAGTTGCATTCATATGTTGAAGTTCATTTTCCCAGAAAGCTTCTTTCCAGTTTTTTTTGAAGATATATGCTTTTTCACCATAGCGCTCAATGAGCTCCCAAATATCACTTTGTAGAATCCAGGACCACAGTGTTAGCAAACTGTTCCAAGAAGGGAAGGGTGGAACTCTGTGTGATGAAGTCACACATCAGAAAGCAGTCTCTCAGAAAGCTTCTCCATAGTTATTATATGAGGAGATTTCCTTTTTCACAATGGGCCCCAAAGGGCTCCCAAATATCACTTTGCAGATTAAACGAAAAGAGTGTTAACAAACTGCTTCATGAGGACTAAGTTGTAACTCTGTGAGAAGAATTCACTTACCACAAGGAAGTTTCTCAGAAAGCTTCTTTCACGTTTTGAAGTGATAATATTTCCTTTATCAGCGTAGGCCTCAATGCGATCCAAAGTAGCCCTTCTCAGGTTCCTCAAAGACAGTGTTAATGGACTGTTCTAGGAAACAGAAGTGTAACTCTGTGAGATGAGTTCACACATCACGAAGAAGATTCTAAGAAAGCTTCTTTCTAGTTTTCATCAGAGTATATTTCCTTTGGCACCGAAAGCTTCATTGCTCTAAGAAGTATCCCATTGCAGATTTCCAGAAAACTGTGTTAGCAAACTGACCACTGAAGAGAAACGTGTAACTCTGTGAGTTGCATTCATATGTTGAAGTTCATTTTCCCAGAAAGCTTCTTTCCAGTTTTTTTTGAAGATATATGCTTTTTCACCATAGCGCTCAATGAGCTCCCAAATATCACTTTGTAGAATCCAGGACCACAGTGTTAGCAAACTGTTCCAAGAAGGGAAGGGTGGAACTCTGTGTGATGAAGTCACACATCAGAAAGCAGTCTCTCAGAAAGCTTCTCCATAGTTATTATATGAGGAGATTTCCTTTTTCACAATGGGCCCCAAAGGGCTCCCAAATATCACTTTGCAGATTAAACGAAAAGAGTGTTAACAAACTGCTTCATGAGGACTAAGTTGTAACTCTGTGAGAAGAATTCACTTACCACAAGGAAGTTTCTCAGAAAGCTTCTTTCACGTTTTGAAGTGATAATATTTCCTTTATCAGCGTAGGCCTCAATGCGATCCAAAGTAGCCCTTCTCAGGTTCCTCAAAGACAGTGTTAATGGACTGTTCTAGGAAACAGAAGTGTAACTCTGTGAGATGAGTTCACACATCACGAAGAAGATTCTAAGAAAGCTTCTTTCTAGTTTTCATCAGAGTATATTTCCTTTGGCACCGAAAGCTTCATTGCTCTAAGAAGTATCCCATTGCAGATTTCCAGAAAACTGTGTTAGCAAACTGACCACTGAAGAGAAACGTGTAACTCTGTGAGTTGCATTCATATGTTGAAGTTCATTTTCCCAGAAAGCTTCTTTCCAGTTTTTTTTGAAGATATATGCTTTTTCACCATAGCGCTCAATGAGCTCCCAAATATCACTTTGTAGAATCCAGGACCACAGTGTTAGCAAACTGTTCCAAGAAGGGAAGGGTGGAACTCTGTGTGATGAAGTCACACATCAGAAAGCAGTCTCTCAGAAAGCTTCTCCATAGTTATTATATGAGGAGATTTCCTTTTTCACAATGGGCCCCAAAGGGCTCCCAAATATCACTTTGCAGATTAAACGAAAAGAGTGTTAACAAACTGCTTCATGAGGACTAAGTTGTAACTCTGTGAGAAGAATTCACTTACCACAAGGAAGTTTCTCAGAAAGCTTCTTTCACGTTTTGAAGTGATAATATTTCCTTTATCAGCGTAGGCCTCAATGCGATCCAAAGTAGCCCTTCTCAGGTTCCTCAAAGACAGTGTTAATGGACTGTTCTAGGAAACAGAAGTGTAACTCTGTGAGATGAGTTCACACATCACGAAGAAGATTCTAAGAAAGCTTCTTTCTAGTTTTCATCAGAGTATATTTCCTTTGGCACCGAAAGCTTCATTGCTCTAAGAAGTATCCCATTGCAGATTTCCAGAAAACTGTGTTAGCAAACTGACCACTGAAGAGAAACGTGTAACTCTGTGAGTTGCATTCATATGTTGAAGTTCATTTTCCCAGAAAGCTTCTTTCCAGTTTTTTTTGAAGATATATGCTTTTTCACCATAGCGCTCAATGAGCTCCCAAATATCACTTTGTAGAATCCAGGACCACAGTGTTAGCAAACTGTTCCAAGAAGGGAAGGGTGGAACTCTGTGTGATGAAGTCACACATCAGAAAGCAGTCTCTCAGAAAGCTTCTCCATAGTTATTATATGAGGAGATTTCCTTTTTCACAATGGGCCCCAAAGGGCTCCCAAATATCACTTTGCAGATTAAACGAAAAGAGTGTTAACAAACTGCTTCATGAGGACTAAGTTGTAACTCTGTGAGAAGAATTCACTTACCACAAGGAAGTTTCTCAGAAAGCTTCTTTCACGTTTTGAAGTGATAATATTTCCTTTATCAGCGTAGGCCTCAATGCGATCCAAAGTAGCCCTTCTCAGGTTCCTCAAAGACAGTGTTAATGGACTGTTCTAGGAAACAGAAGTGTAACTCTGTGAGATGAGTTCACACATCACGAAGAAGATTCTAAGAAAGCTTCTTTCTAGTTTTCATCAGAGTATATTTCCTTTGGCACCGAAAGCTTCATTGCTCTAAGAAGTATCCCATTGCAGATTTCCAGAAAACTGTGTTAGCAAACTGACCACTGAAGAGAAACGTGTAACTCTGTGAGTTGCATTCATATGTTGAAGTTCATTTTCCCAGAAAGCTTCTTTCCAGTTTTTTTTGAAGATATATGCTTTTTCACCATAGCGCTCAATGAGCTCCCAAATATCACTTTGTAGAATCCAGGACCACAGTGTTAGCAAACTGTTCCAAGAAGGGAAGGGTGGAACTCTGTGTGATGAAGTCACACATCAGAAAGCAGTCTCTCAGAAAGCTTCTCCATAGTTATTATATGAGGAGATTTCCTTTTTCACAATGGGCCCCAAAGGGCTCCCAAATATCACTTTGCAGATTAAACGAAAAGAGTGTTAACAAACTGCTTCATGAGGACTAAGTTGTAACTCTGTGAGAAGAATTCACTTACCACAAGGAAGTTTCTCAGAAAGCTTCTTTCACGTTTTGAAGTGATAATATTTCCTTTATCAGCGTAGGCCTCAATGCGATCCAAAGTAGCCCTTCTCAGGTTCCTCAAAGACAGTGTTAATGGACTGTTCTAGGAAACAGAAGTGTAACTCTGTGAGATGAGTTCACACATCACGAAGAAGATTCTAAGAAAGCTTCTTTCTAGTTTTCATCAGAGTATATTTCCTTTGGCACCGAAAGCTTCATTGCTCTAAGAAGTATCCCATTGCAGATTTCCAGAAAACTGTGTTAGCAAACTGACCACTGAAGAGAAACGTGTAACTCTGTGAGTTGCATTCATATGTTGAAGTTCATTTTCCCAGAAAGCTTCTTTCCAGTTTTTTTTGAAGATATATGCTTTTTCACCATAGCGCTCAATGAGCTCCCAAATATCACTTTGTAGAATCCAGGACCACAGTGTTAGCAAACTGTTCCAAGAAGGGAAGGGTGGAACTCTGTGTGATGAAGTCACACATCAGAAAGCAGTCTCTCAGAAAGCTTCTCCATAGTTATTATATGAGGAGATTTCCTTTTTCACAATGGGCCCCAAAGGGCTCCCAAATATCACTTTGCAGATTAAACGAAAAGAGTGTTAACAAACTGCTTCATGAGGACTAAGTTGTAACTCTGTGAGAAGAATTCACTTACCACAAGGAAGTTTCTCAGAAAGCTTCTTTCACGTTTTGAAGTGATAATATTTCCTTTATCAGCGTAGGCCTCAATGCGATCCAAAGTAGCCCTTCTCAGGTTCCTCAAAGACAGTGTTAATGGACTGTTCTAGGAAACAGAAGTGTAACTCTGTGAGATGAGTTCACACATCACGAAGAAGATTCTAAGAAAGCTTCTTTCTAGTTTTCATCAGAGTATATTTCCTTTGGCACCGAAAGCTTCATTGCTCTAAGAAGTATCCCATTGCAGATTTCCAGAAAACTGTGTTAGCAAACTGACCACTGAAGAGAAACGTGTAACTCTGTGAGTTGCATTCATATGTTGAAGTTCATTTTCCCAGAAAGCTTCTTTCCAGTTTTTTTTGAAGATATATGCTTTTTCACCATAGCGCTCAATGAGCTCCCAAATATCACTTTGTAGAATCCAGGACCACAGTGTTAGCAAACTGTTCCAAGAAGGGAAGGGTGGAACTCTGTGTGATGAAGTCACACATCAGAAAGCAGTCTCTCAGAAAGCTTCTCCATAGTTATTATATGAGGAGATTTCCTTTTTCACAATGGGCCCCAAAGGGCTCCCAAATATCACTTTGCAGATTAAACGAAAAGAGTGTTAACAAACTGCTTCATGAGGACTAAGTTGTAACTCTGTGAGAAGAATTCACTTACCACAAGGAAGTTTCTCAGAAAGCTTCTTTCACGTTTTGAAGTGATAATATTTCCTTTATCAGCGTAGGCCTCAATGCGATCCAAAGTAGCCCTTCTCAGGTTCCTCAAAGACAGTGTTAATGGACTGTTCTAGGAAACAGAAGTGTAACTCTGTGAGATGAGTTCACACATCACGAAGAAGATTCTAAGAAAGCTTCTTTCTAGTTTTCATCAGAGTATATTTCCTTTGGCACCGAAAGCTTCATTGCTCTAAGAAGTATCCCATTGCAGATTTCCAGAAAACTGTGTTAGCAAACTGACCACTGAAGAGAAACGTGTAACTCTGTGAGTTGCATTCATATGTTGAAGTTCATTTTCCCAGAAAGCTTCTTTCCAGTTTTTTTTGAAGATATATGCTTTTTCACCATAGCGCTCAATGAGCTCCCAAATATCACTTTGTAGAATCCAGGACCACAGTGTTAGCAAACTGTTCCAAGAAGGGAAGGGTGGAACTCTGTGTGATGAAGTCACACATCAGAAAGCAGTCTCTCAGAAAGCTTCTCCATAGTTATTATATGAGGAGATTTCCTTTTTCACAATGGGCCCCAAAGGGCTCCCAAATATCACTTTGCAGATTAAACGAAAAGAGTGTTAACAAACTGCTTCATGAGGACTAAGTTGTAACTCTGTGAGAAGAATTCACTTACCACAAGGAAGTTTCTCAGAAAGCTTCTTTCACGTTTTGAAGTGATGATATTTCCTTTATCAGCGTAGGCCTCAATGCGATCCAAAGTAGCCCTTCTCAGGTTCCTCAAAGACAGTGTTAATGGACTGTTCTAGGAAACAGAAGTGTAACTCTGTGAGATGAGTTCACACATCACGAAGAAGATTCTAAGAAAGCTTCTTTCTAGTTTTCATCAGAGTATATTTCCTTTGGCACCGAAAGCTTCATTGCTCTAAGAAGTATCCCATTGCAGATTTCCAGAAAACTGTGTTAGCAAACTGACCACTGAAGAGAAACGTGTAACTCTGTGAGTTGCATTCATATGTTGAAGTTCATTTTCCCAGAAAGCTTCTTTCCAGTTTTTTTTGAAGATATATGCTTTTTCACCATAGCGCTCAATGAGCTCCCAAATATCACTTTGTAGAATCCAGGACCACAGTGTTAGCAAACTGTTCCAAGAAGGGAAGGGTGGAACTCTGTGTGATGAAGTCACACATCAGAAAGCAGTCTCTCAGAAAGCTTCTCCATAGTTATTATATGAGGAGATTTCCTTTTTCACAATGGGCCCCAAAGGGCTCCCAAATATCACTTTGCAGATTAAACGAAAAGAGTGTTAACAAACTGCTTCATGAGGACTAAGTTGTAACTCTGTGAGAAGAATTCACTTACCACAAGGAAGTTTCTCAGAAAGCTTCTTTCACGTTTTGAAGTGATAATATTTCCTTTATCAGCGTAGGCCTCAATGCGATCCAAAGTAGCCCTTCTCAGGTTCCTCAAAGACAGTGTTAATGGACTGTTCTAGGAAACAGAAGTGTAACTCTGTGAGATGAGTTCACACATCACGAAGAAGATTCTAAGAAAGCTTCTTTCTAGTTTTCATCAGAGTATATTTCCTTTGGCACCGAAAGCTTCATTGCTCTAAGAAGTATCCCATTGCAGATTTCCAGAAAACTGTGTTAGCAAACTGACCACTGAAGAGAAACGTGTAACTCTGTGAGTTGCATTCATATGTTGAAGTTCATTTTCCCAGAAAGCTTCTTTCCAGTTTTTTTTGAAGATATATGCTTTTTCACCATAGCGCTCAATGAGCTCCCAAATATCACTTTGTAGAATCCAGGACCACAGTGTTAGCAAACTGTTCCAAGAAGGGAAGGGTGGAACTCTGTGTGATGAAGTCACACATCAGAAAGCAGTCTCTCAGAAAGCTTCTCCATAGTTATTATATGAGGAGATTTCCTTTTTCACAATGGGCCCCAAAGGGCTCCCAAATATCACTTTGCAGATTAAACGAAAAGAGTGTTAACAAACTGCTTCATGAGGACTAAGTTGTAACTCTGTGAGAAGAATTCACTTACCACAAGGAAGTTTCTCAGAAAGCTTCTTTCACGTTTTGAAGTGATAATATTTCCTTTATCAGCGTAGGCCTCAATGCGATCCAAAGTAGCCCTTCTCAGGTTCCTCAAAGACAGTGTTAATGGACTGTTCTAGGAAACAGAAGTGTAACTCTGTGAGATGAGTTCACACATCACGAAGAAGATTCTAAGAAAGCTTCTTTCTAGTTTTCATCAGAGTATATTTCCTTTGGCACCGAAAGCTTCATTGCTCTAAGAAGTATCCCATTGCAGATTTCCAGAAAACTGTGTTAGCAAACTGACCACTGAAGAGAAACGTGTAACTCTGTGAGTTGCATTCATATGTTGAAGTTCATTTTCCCAGAAAGCTTCTTTCCAGTTTTTTTTGAAGATATATGCTTTTTCACCATAGCGCTCAATGAGCTCCCAAATATCACTTTGTAGAATCCAGGACCACAGTGTTAGCAAACTGTTCCAAGAAGGGAAGGGTGGAACTCTGTGTGATGAAGTCACACATCAGAAAGCAGTCTCTCAGAAAGCTTCTCCATAGTTATTATATGAGGAGATTTCCTTTTTCACAATGGGCCCCAAAGGGCTCCCAAATATCACTTTGCAGATTAAACGAAAAGAGTGTTAACAAACTGCTTCATGAGGACTAAGTTGTAACTCTGTGAGAAGAATTCACTTACCACAAGGAAGTTTCTCAGAAAGCTTCTTTCACGTTTTGAAGTGATAATATTTCCTTTATCAGCGTAGGCCTCAATGCGATCCAAAGTAGCCCTTCTCAGGTTCCTCAAAGACAGTGTTAATGGACTGTTCTAGGAAACAGAAGTGTAACTCTGTGAGATGAGTTCACACATCACGAAGAAGATTCTAAGAAAGCTTCTTTCTAGTTTTCATCAGAGTATATTTCCTTTGGCACCGAAAGCTTCATTGCTCTAAGAAGTATCCCATTGCAGATTTCCAGAAAACTGTGTTAGCAAACTGACCACTGAAGAGAAACGTGTAACTCTGTGAGTTGCATTCATATGTTGAAGTTCATTTTCCCAGAAAGCTTCTTTCCAGTTTTTTTTGAAGATATATGCTTTTTCACCATAGCGCTCAATGAGCTCCCAAATATCACTTTGTAGAATCCAGGACCACAGTGTTAGCAAACTGTTCCAAGAAGGGAAGGGT
This sequence comes from Rhinopithecus roxellana, assembly GCF_007565055.1. Taxonomy (NCBI): domain Eukaryota; kingdom Metazoa; phylum Chordata; class Mammalia; order Primates; family Cercopithecidae; genus Rhinopithecus; species Rhinopithecus roxellana. The sequence continues at coordinate 3,346 of NW_022142920.1, read as the reverse complement.
GGAACTCTGTGTGATGAAGTCACACATCAGAAAGCAGTCTCTCAGAAAGCTTCTCCATAGTTATTATATGAGGAGATTTCCTTTTTCACAATGGGCCCCAAAGGGCTCCCAAATATCACTTTGCAGATTAAACGAAAAGAGTGTTAACAAACTGCTTCATGAGGACTAAGTTGTAACTCTGTGAGAAGAATTCACTTACCACAAGGAAGTTTCTCAGAAAGCTTCTTTCACGTTTTGAAGTGATAATATTTCCTTTATCAGCGTAGGCCTCAATGCGATCCAAAGTAGCCCTTCTCAGGTTCCTCAAAGACAGTGTTAATGGACTGTTCTAGGAAACAGAAGTGTAACTCTGTGAGATGAGTTCACACATCACGAAGAAGATTCTAAGAAAGCTTCTTTCTAGTTTTCATCAGAGTATATTTCCTTTGGCACCGAAAGCTTCATTGCTCTAAGAAGTATCCCATTGCAGATTTCCAGAAAACTGTGTTAGCAAACTGACCACTGAAGAGAAACGTGTAACTCTGTGAGTTGCATTCATATGTTGAAGTTCATTTTCCCAGAAAGCTTCTTTCCAGTTTTTTTTGAAGATATATGCTTTTTCACCATAGCGCTCAATGAGCTCCCAAATATCACTTTGTAGAATCCAGGACCACAGTGTTAGCAAACTGTTCCAAGAAGGGAAGGGTGGAACTCTGTGTGATGAAGTCACACATCAGAAAGCAGTCTCTCAGAAAGCTTCTCCATAGTTATTATATGAGGAGATTTCCTTTTTCACAATGGGCCCCAAAGGGCTCCCAAATATCACTTTGCAGATTAAACGAAAAGAGTGTTAACAAACTGCTTCATGAGGACTAAGTTGTAACTCTGTGAGAAGAATTCACTTACCACAAGGAAGTTTCTCAGAAAGCTTCTTTCACGTTTTGAAGTGATGATATTTCCTTTATCAGCGTAGGCCTCAATGCGATCCAAAGTAGCCCTTCTCAGGTTCCTCAAAGACAGTGTTAATGGACTGTTCTAGGAAACAGAAGTGTAACTCTGTGAGATGAGTTCACACATCACGAAGAAGATTCTAAGAAAGCTTCTTTCTAGTTTTCATCAGAGTATATTTCCTTTGGCACCGAAAGCTTCATTGCTCTAAGAAGTATCCCATTGCAGATTTCCAGAAAACTGTGTTAGCAAACTGACCACTGAAGAGAAACGTGTAACTCTGTGAGTTGCATTCATATGTTGAAGTTCATTTTCCCAGAAAGCTTCTTTCCAGTTTTTTTTGAAGATATATGCTTTTTCACCATAGCGCTCAATGAGCTCCCAAATATCACTTTGTAGAATCCAGGACCACAGTGTTAGCAAACTGTTCCAAGAAGGGAAGGGTGGAACTCTGTGTGATGAAGTCACACATCAGAAAGCAGTCTCTCAGAAAGCTTCTCCATAGTTATTATATGAGGAGATTTCCTTTTTCACAATGGGCCCCAAAGGGCTCCCAAATATCACTTTGCAGATTAAACGAAAAGAGTGTTAACAAACTGCTTCATGAGGACTAAGTTGTAACTCTGTGAGAAGAATTCACTTACCACAAGGAAGTTTCTCAGAAAGCTTCTTTCACGTTTTGAAGTGATAATATTTCCTTTATCAGCGTAGGCCTCAATGCGATCCAAAGTAGCCCTTCTCAGGTTCCTCAAAGACAGTGTTAATGGACTGTTCTAGGAAACAGAAGTGTAACTCTGTGAGATGAGTTCACACATCACGAAGAAGATTCTAAGAAAGCTTCTTTCTAGTTTTCATCAGAGTATATTTCCTTTGGCACCGAAAGCTTCATTGCTCTAAGAAGTATCCCATTGCAGATTTCCAGAAAACTGTGTTAGCAAACTGACCACTGAAGAGAAACGTGTAACTCTGTGAGTTGCATTCATATGTTGAAGTTCATTTTCCCAGAAAGCTTCTTTCCAGTTTTTTTTGAAGATATATGCTTTTTCACCATAGCGCTCAATGAGCTCCCAAATATCACTTTGTAGAATCCAGGACCACAGTGTTAGCAAACTGTTCCAAGAAGGGAAGGGTGGAACTCTGTGTGATGAAGTCACACATCAGAAAGCAGTCTCTCAGAAAGCTTCTCCATAGTTATTATATGAGGAGATTTCCTTTTTCACAATGGGCCCCAAAGGGCTCCCAAATATCACTTTGCAGATTAAACGAAAAGAGTGTTAACAAACTGCTTCATGAGGACTAAGTTGTAACTCTGTGAGAAGAATTCACTTACCACAAGGAAGTTTCTCAGAAAGCTTCTTTCACGTTTTGAAGTGATAATATTTCCTTTATCAGCGTAGGCCTCAATGCGATCCAAAGTAGCCCTTCTCAGGTTCCTCAAAGACAGTGTTAATGGACTGTTCTAGGAAACAGAAGTGTAACTCTGTGAGATGAGTTCACACATCACGAAGAAGATTCTAAGAAAGCTTCTTTCTAGTTTTCATCAGAGTATATTTCCTTTGGCACCGAAAGCTTCATTGCTCTAAGAAGTATCCCATTGCAGATTTCCAGAAAACTGTGTTAGCAAACTGACCACTGAAGAGAAACGTGTAACTCTGTGAGTTGCATTCATATGTTGAAGTTCATTTTCCCAGAAAGCTTCTTTCCAGTTTTTTTTGAAGATATATGCTTTTTCACCATAGCGCTCAATGAGCTCCCAAATATCACTTTGTAGAATCCAGGACCACAGTGTTAGCAAACTGTTCCAAGAAGGGAAGGGTGGAACTCTGTGTGATGAAGTCACACATCAGAAAGCAGTCTCTCAGAAAGCTTCTCCATAGTTATTATATGAGGAGATTTCCTTTTTCACAATGGGCCCCAAAGGGCTCCCAAATATCACTTTGCAGATTAAACGAAAAGAGTGTTAACAAACTGCTTCATGAGGACTAAGTTGTAACTCTGTGAGAAGAATTCACTTACCACAAGGAAGTTTCTCAGAAAGCTTCTTTCACGTTTTGAAGTGATAATATTTCCTTTATCAGCGTAGGCCTCAATGCGATCCAAAGTAGCCCTTCTCAGGTTCCTCAAAGACAGTGTTAATGGACTGTTCTAGGAAACAGAAGTGTAACCTCTGTGAGATGAGTTCACAATCACGAAGAGATTCTAAGAAAGCTTCTTTCTAGTTTTCATCAGGTATTATCTTTCTTTGGCACCCAAAGCTTCATTGCTCTAAGAAGTATCCCATTGCAGATTTCCAGACAAAACTGTGATGTTAGCAAACTGGACCACTGAAGAGAAACGTGTAACACTGTGAGTTGCTTCCTATGTGAAGTTCATTTTCCCAGAAGCTTCTTTCCAGTTTTTTTTGAAGATATATGCTTTA
>NW_022142919.1:0-509 GCF_007565055.1 Rhinopithecus roxellana | reverse complement strand
GGTGTGACGTACTGATGGGGTTTTGGTATAGGTGTCCTCCTGTTTGATTTTTCCTTCTGACATCAGAAGGACTGTCTGTTGGTCTGTTTGGAGATTGCTTGAGGTCCACTCCAGACCCTGTTTGCCTGGGTATCACAGCAGAGTTTGCCGAAGATAGAATATTGCTGAACAGCGAGTGTACCTGTCTGATTCTTCTTTTGGAAGTTTCCTCTCAGGGGTGTACTCCACCCTGTGAGGTGTGGGGTGTCGACTGCCCCTAGTGGGGGATGTCTCCAGCTAGGCTACTCAGGAGTCAGGGACCCACCTGAGCAGGCAGTCTGTCCGTTCTCAGATCTCACCTCCACGTTTGGGAGATCCACGCTCTCCCCAAAGCTGTCAGACAGAGTCGTTCGCCTCTGCAAACCGGCTCCCGCTACTTCCCCTGTTGGTCTTCAGGTGCCTGTCCCCAGAGGTGGAGACTACAGAGACAGGCAGGCTTCCTTGAGCTGCTGTGAGCTCCACCCAGTTCG
>NW_022142918.1:0-1346 GCF_007565055.1 Rhinopithecus roxellana | reverse complement strand
TCTGTCCGTTCTCAGATCTCAACCTCCGCGTTGGGAGATCCACGGCTCTCCCCAAAGCTGTCAGACAGAGTCGTTCGCGTCTGCACCGGCTCCCGCTACTTCCCCTGTTGGTCTTCAGCTGTGCGCTGTCCCCAGAGGTGGAGACTACAGAGACAGGCAGGCTTCCTTGAGCTGCTGTGAGCTCCACCCAGTTCGAGCTTCCCAGCGGCTTTGTTTACCTACTTAAGCCTCAGCAATGGCGGGCGCCCCTCCCCCAGCCTCGCTGCTGCCTTGCGGATAGATCGCGGCAGACTGCTGTGTTAGCAGTGAGGGAGGCTTCGTGGGCGTGGACCCTCCCGGCCAGGTGTGTGGGATATATTCTCCTGGTGTGCCTGTATGCTTACAGCGGAGTATTGGGGTGGGAGTTACCCGATTTTCCAGGTGTTGTGTGTCTCAGTTCCCCTGGCTAGGAAAATGGATCCCCTTCCCCCTTGCACTTCCAAGTGAGGCGTTGCCTCGCCCTGCTTCATCTCTCGCTGGTCAGGCTGCAGCAGCTGACCAGCACCGATTGTCCGGCACTCCCTAGTGAGATGACCCCAGTACCTCAGTTGAAAATGCAGAAATCACCGGTCTTCTGTGTCGCTCGCGCTAGGAGTTGGAGACGGGAGCTGTTCCTATTCGGCCATCTTGCTCCTCCCCCTCCTATGTGTATATTTTATACCTATATCTATTTTGTCCATATTTTATACCTATATCTATTATGTCTATATTTTATACCTATATCTATTAAATCTTTTATGTCTATATTTTATATCTATATCTATTATGTCTTTATACCTATATCTATTATATATATTATGTCTATATTTTATACCTATAATTATTATATCTAATGTGTTTATATTTTATACCTATATCTACTATGCCTCTATTTTATACCTGTATCTATTATATCTATTATGTCTGTATTTTATACCTATATCTATTATATCGATTATGTCTATATCATATACATATATCTATTATATCTATTATGTCTATATTTTTTACCTATAACTATTATATCTATTATATCTATATTTTATACCTATATTTTTTATATCTATTTCATCTATATTTCATACCTATTTCAATTTTGTCTATATTTTATTCCTATGTCTATTATATCTATTATGTCTATATTTTATACCTATATCTATTGTATCTATTATGTCTATATTTAATACCTATATCTATTATATCTATTATGTCCATATTTGATACCTATATCTATTATATGTATTATGTCTATATTTTATACCTATATCTATTATACCTATTATATCTATATTTTATACCTATATCTATTATAACTATATTTTATATCT
>NW_022142917.1:0-1417 GCF_007565055.1 Rhinopithecus roxellana | reverse complement strand
CCTCTGCGGAGTCCACGCCTCGAGGATTTACAACATTGCTTTATGGGGTGTTTGTTTTTTCAGCTTCCTTAGCCAAGCGGCACTGGTTTTCTGCTTACCGTTTCGATATTAAATATCCTTTATAAGAGTAAGTTATATTTAAATACATGTGTTTCAGCGTAAGGAAGTGTGACTCATTTAAAGAAAAGTAAAAGAAAGCATCATTCCAAGAGGTTCAAAAGTAGTAAATTTGGGCCAGGTACAGTGGCTCATGCCTGTAATCCCAACACTTTGGGAGGCCAAGGCAGGAAGATCACTTGAGGTCAGAAGTTTGAGACCAGCCTGGCCAACATGGTGAAACCCCATCTGTACTAAAAACACAAAAATGAGCTGGGTGTGGTGGCAGGTGCCTATAGTCCCAGCTACTCGGGAGGCTGAGGCAGGAGAATCGCTTGAACCTGGGAGGTGGAGCTTGCAGTGAGCCGAGATGGTGCCACTGCACTCCAGCGTGGGCAACAGAGAAAGAATCCATCTCAAACAAACAAACAAACAAACAAACAAACAAACAGTAGTACATTTTTAGAGCTGGGATGGAAACTACGGGTTTGGATAATGCTGGGCCAAATACCCTATCCCCTGACCCTGACCCTCACTCCGACCCCGGCTTTCTTGGACTCAGGGATCACTTACCAGGTCCCCCATTTCAGCCCTCACCCTCCCTCCAAGGCAGCAGGCAGCCGGGCAGGAAGCTTTCTGTGTAGCCTGTGGCAGGGTCCCGGAAGGCGTTGGGGCTCACCATGAACTCGGAGCTGGAAGTCCCTGGCCTGCTGACCAGCTGGGCTGAAGGCCACACACTGGTATCGTCCCTCATCCCCCACGTGACTGCTGGTGATCCTGAGAACCTGGCCATCCTCCTGGACCTGCAGGTGAGGGCCTCCAGGAAGGACAGGCCTGGAGAGACGGGCAAGGGAAAAGTGCCAGTAAGGCCAAGGCGCTGATGGGGGCAGGCTGCACATAGGGAGTGTGTGGCTTCATTAGCACCAAGAGGTGGGAGCAACGCAAAGGCCCAGTAAGGGAGGAACGGATCAACAACGTGTGGTCCGTCCATGCCACAGAGCATTATTCAGCCACAGAAATGAAGGCAATTCTGATACTCTCCACAATACGGATGAACCTGGAAAACATGCCGAGTGGAAGAAGCCAGGCACAAAAGGCCACACACTCTATGTATGATGCTAGTGATGTGAAGTGCCCAGAACAGGCAAGTCCATAGGGAAGGAAAGCAGGCTGTGGTTGCCAGGCGCTGGGGAGAGGGGGACAGTGACTGGCTGCTGATGGATCCGGGGAGTCCTTTTGGGGTGATGGAATGTTAGGAACTAAATAGAAGTGAAAGTTGCCCAATGCTGCAAATGTACTAAATGCCACTACACTGCACATC
>NW_022142916.1:0-56502 GCF_007565055.1 Rhinopithecus roxellana | reverse complement strand
ATCTATTGTGTCTATATTTTATAGCTATATCTGATATATCTATATTTTATGCCTATATCTATTATATCCATTATATATATATTTTATACCTATACATATCTACTATATCTATATTTTATTTCTATTTCTATTATATATTTATATCTATATTTTATAACTTTATCTATTATATCTATTATATCTATATTTTATACCTTAGTCTATTATATCTATATTTTATACCTGTATCTATTATCTTTTATACCTATATTTTATACCTATATATATCATATCTATTATGTCTATATTTTATACATATATCTATTATATTTATTATGTCTGTATTTCATACCAATATCTATTATATCTATTAGGTCTATATTTTATACTATCTATATATCTATTACTCTATTTTTATACCTATCTATTATATCTTTTTTTATACATGTGTCTATATCTTTTATCTATATTTATACTGTCTATTATATCTATATAAATATTTTATAACTATATCTATTATATCTATATTATATACCTACATCTATTATATATATTATATCCATATTTTTATACCTATCTATTATATCTATTATATCTATATTTGATAACATATGTATTATATCTATATTTTATACCTATATCTATTATCTATTATATCTATTTTTATACCTATATTTATTTATCCATTATATCTATATTTATACCTCTATCTGCTATTCTATATTTTATACCTATATCCATTATATGTATTATGTGTATTTTATACTATATCTATTATACTATTATGTCTATATGTATACCTATATCTATTAAGTCATTATACTAATTTATATATCTATTATGTCTATATTTTACTATACTATTTTATGTTTATGTCTATTTTTATATCTTGTATCTTTATATCTATTATGTCTATCTTTATACCTAGTCTATTATATCTATATGTCTATATTTTTCTAACTATATCTTATATATCGATTATGTCTATATCTTATACCTATATCTATTATATCGATTATGTCTATATATTTACCTATATCTATTATATCGATTATGTCTATATTTTATACCTATTCTATATATCTATTATGTCTAATTTTATACCTATATCATTATATCGATCATTACAATATCTTAATATATTATATTTCTATATGTCTTATTATACCTATATCTATTATATCTATTATGTCTATATTTGATACCTATATCGATAATGTAATATTTTACCAATATCTATTATACTCTTTGTCTATATTTTACATCTTTATATATTATCTATTATGTCTATATTTTTCATATATCTATTATATGTACTATGTCTATATTTTATACCTATATCTATTGTATCGACAATCTGTTTTATACCTATATCCATTATATCTTATTTGATACCTATATCCATTATATCTCTATCTTATACCTATATCTATTCTATATATTATGTCTAATTTTACACCTATTTATATCTATAATGTCTACATTTATAACTATATCTATTGTGTCTATATTTTATACGTATATCTCTTTTTTCTGTTATGTCTATATTTTATACCTATATCTATTTTATTTTATTTATACCCATATCTATTATATCGATTATGTCTATATTTTAACCTATATCTATTATATCTATTATATCTGTATTTTATACCTATAGCTATTATAACTATTTTTATACCTATGTATTATTCTATCTATGTATGTCTATATTTTACCTATATCTATTACATCTATATGTCTATAATTTTATACTTATATCTATTATATATATTATGTTTATTTTTATACCTATCTGTTATATCCATTTTGTCTGCATTTTAAACGTATATCTATTATCTATATTATACTTATATCTACTATCTATTAGTCTTATTTTATACCTATCTATTATGTCTATTATGTCTATATTTTACCCTATACATATATAAATTTTATGTCTATATTTTATACCTATAACTATTATGTCTATAACTTACACCTATATCTATTATATTATTATGTATTTATTTGAAACCATTATCTATTATTCTGTTATGTCTCTATTTCATACTTTATCTATTATAACCATTATGTCTATATTTTGTACCTATATCTATTATGTCTATATTTATACCTATATCCATTATAATTATTATGTCTATTTAATGCCTATATCTATTATATCAATTATGTCTATATACCTATTCCTATTATATCTACTATGTCTATTTTAATAGTATATCTATTATGTCTATATTTTATACCTATATCTATTATATCTATTAAGTCTATATTTTATACCTATATCTATTATATCCATTATGTCTATATTTTATACCTATATCTATTATATCCACTCTTTCTTATTTTATACTATGTCTATTATATCTAACATGTCTATATTTATACTTATATGTTTTTTATGTTTTTTTCTATATTTTATACCTATATCTGTTATGTCTATGTTTTATACCTATATCTATTATATCAATTATGTCTACATATTATACCTATATCTATTATATTGATTATGTCTATATTTTATTCCTATATCTATTATATCTACTATGTGTATATTTTATACCTCTATCTATTATATCTATTATGTCTATATTTTATACCTATATCTATTATGTCCATTTTATACCTATACTATTATATCTAATATGTCTATATTTATACCTATATCTATTATGTCTATATTTATATCTATATCTATTATATCTATTATGTCTATATTTTATACCTCTATTATATCCATTTGTCTATATTTTCTACCTATATCTATTTTATCTATTATGTCTACATCTTATACATATTTCTATTATCTATTATGTCTGTATTTCATACCTATACCTATTATATCTATTTTGTCTATATTTTATATCATATCTATTATATCATAATGTCAATATCTTATACATATATCTATTGTATCTATTATGTCTATATTTTATACAATTATTTTTATATCTATTTTGTCTATATTTTATAACTATTTTATCATGTCTGTATTTTATTCCTATATCTATTATATCCATTATGTCTGTATTTTAAACCTATATCTATTTATCTATTATGTCTACTTTTATACCTATATCTATATATTGATTATGTATATCTTACATATATCTATTATATCTATTATGTCTATATTTTATACCTATATTATTATATCTACTCTGTGTATATTTTATACCTATATCTATTATATCTAATATGTCTATATTTTATACCTATATCTATTATATCTATTATGTCTAAATTTTATGCCTATATCTGTTATGTCTATATTTTATACTATAAGTATTATATCAATTATGTCTATATTTTATACCTATATCTATTATATATATTATGTCTACATTTTATACCGTTTCTATTTTGTATATATTTATACCTATATCTATTATATCTACTATGTCTATATTTTATACCTATATCTTTATATCTAATATGTCTATATCTTATACAATATCTATTATATTTATTGTCTATATTTATACCTATATCTTTTATATCTATTTTGCCTGTATTTTATACCTATTTCAAATTATGTCTATATTTTATTCCTATATCTATTATCTATTATGTCTATATTTTACACCCATATCTATTATATCTATTATGTCTATATTTTATACCTATATCTATTATATCTATTATGTCTATTTTTTATACCTATCTATTATATCCATTATCTCTATATTTTATGCCTATATCTATTATATCTATGTCTATATTTTACCTATATCGATTTTGTCTATATTTTATACGTATATCTATTATGTCTATATTTCATACCTATATCTATTTTATCTTTTGTCTGTATTTTATACGTATATCTATTATATCTCTTATGTCTATTTTTTTACCTATATCTGATAAATCTATTATGTCTGTATTTTATATCTATATTTATCATGTCTGTAATTTATACCTTTAACAATTATAACTATTTTTCTGTGTTTTATACCTATATCTATTTATCTTTTATATCTATATTTTATACCCATAATTATATCTAATATGTCTATATTTATACCTATATTATTATGTGTATTTTTATCTATATCTATTATGTCTTTATTTTATACCTATAACTATTGTATCTGTTTTGTCTATATTTTATACCTATATCTATGATATTTAATATGTCTATATTTTATACCTATATCTATTATATCTATTTTTTTACCTGTTTCTATTATATGTATTACATGTAAACTTTATACCTATATTATTCTATCTATTATATCTGTATTTTATGCAATATTTATTATAGCGATTTTATCTATTATACATATATTTTATACGTATGTATATAATATCTATATATCATATTTTATGCCTATATCATTATAACTATGTATATATATTTTATACCTATATCTATTATATCTATTATGTCTGTATCTTATAACTATATCTATTATGTCTATATTTTATAACTATATCTATTATATATATTGTATCTATATTTATATCTATATCTAGTATGTTTATATTTTATAACTATACCTATTACATCTATGATGTCTATATTTTTTTTTTTTTTTTTTTTTTTTTTTTGTTTTTTTTTTTATTTATTAAAGTATTACCTTTATTACAAATTTGTTGTTTAGTAAATACAAATAGTTACTGTACAATTTGAAGGTTAGCCTTTTTTTTTTTTTATGGTATTATCTTTCATACAGATCCCTAGAAGATGTTTACTTTGAGGAAATGTTGCTCTTTTAAAGATCTGCCACAGAATTCTTCTAGCCTACTTTCTGATCAACTCCGTTTGTATTACGAGTTATACCTATATGTATTATGTCCATATTTTGTAACTATATCTATTATATTTATTAGGTCTATATTTTGACCTATATTTATCTTTTATGTTTATATTTTATACATTTATTATGTCTATATTGTATACCTATATGGATATATCTTTTAAGACATATTTTATGCCTATATCTATTAAATATTAGGTCTCTATTTGATACCTTTATCTATTATATCTATTATGTCTATATTTTATACTATTCTATTATATCTATTATGTCTATATTTAATACCTATATTATTATGTCTATATTTTATACCTATATCTTTTATTCTATTATGTCTATATTTTATACCTATATCTATTATATCCATTTTCTATATTTTATACTATATCTATTATATCTATGTCTATATTTTATACCTATATCTATTATATCTAACATGTCTATATTTTACCTATATCTATTATCTATTATGTCTGTATTTTAGCTATAACTGTTATGTCTATATTTCATACCTACATATTATCTTTGTATATCTGTTATATCTCTAATGTCTATATTTTATACCTATATCTATTATAACTATTTTTTAAACCTATGTATATCTATATTTTATACCTATATTATATCTATTATGTCTATTTTTATACCTATATTTATTATATCTATTATGTGTATATATTATATCTATTATATCTATTATGTCTGTGTTTTATAACTATATCTATTATATCTATTATATCCATTTTTATAACTATATCTATTATAACTATATTTTATAACTATATATTATATCTATATTTTATACCTATATCTATTATATCTATTATATTTATGTTTTATAATTTTATCTATTATGTCTATATTTTATATCTGTATCTATTGTATCTATTATATCTATATTGTATACCGGTATTTATTGTATCTATATTTTATACGTATATCTATTATATCCATTATATCTATTATATACCTATATCTATTTTATCTATATTTTATACCTCTATCTATTATATCAATTATGTCTATATTTTATACCTGTATCTATATATCTATATTTTCTACCTATATCTATTATATCTGTATTTCAGACCTATTCTATGTTATCTATTATTTCTATATTTTATACCTATATATATTATATCTATTATATCTATATTTTTAACTATCTATTATGTCTACATTTCACACCTATATCTATTATATCTATTATGTCTATATTTTATACATATATATATTATGTCGATATTTTATACCTATATCTATTATATCCACTAGTGTATATTTTATAGGTATATGGATTATATCTATTATGTCTATATTTTATACCTATCTATATTATACCTATTATGTCTATATTTTATAACTACATTTATTATATTAATATTTTATACCTATATCTATTTTATCTGTTATATTTATATTTTATAACTATTATATCTGTTATGTTTATATTTTTACCCATATCTATTATGCCTATATTTTATACCTACATCTATTTATCTATTATTTTTATTTTTTATAATTATATCTACTATATCTATATTTTATTCCTGTATCTATTATATCTATTATATCTTTATTTTATACCTATACCTATTATATCTATATTTTATACCTGTATCAATTATAACTATTATATCTATATTTTATACGTATATCTATTATGTATATTTTATACCTTTATCTAATATATTTATTATATCTATATTTCATGCCTATATCTATTATATCTATATTTTATACCTATATCTATTGTGTCCATTATGTCTATATTTATACCAGGATCTATTATATCTGTTATGTATATACTTCATACCTATATCTATTATATCTATTATGTCTACATTTTATACCTATATGTATTATATCTATTAGTCTATATTGTATGCCTATATCGAATTATATCTATTATTTCTATATTTTATACCTATATCTATTATATCTATAGTTTATACCTATAACCATTATATCTATTACTATCTATATTTGTACCAATATCTGTATCTATTATATCCATATTTTATAACTATATCTATTATATATATTATATCCATATTTTATACCTATATCTATTATATCTTGTATTTGATACTATATCTATTATGTCCATATTTTATACCTATATCTTGGTATCTATTATGTCTTACATTTTATAACCTATATCTATTATGTTTATATTTGATACCTATATCTATTATATCTATTTTCTATATTTTTTATCTCTGTATGCATTGTCTATATTTTAAACCAATATCTTTATATCTATTAGTCTATATTTTATACCTATATCTATTATATCTTTTATGTCTACATTTTAACCTATATCTATTATATCTGTGATGTCTATATTTTCTACTTATATCTATTATATCTATTATGTCCATATTTTATAACTATATCTATCATATCTCTTATGTCTATATTTTATACCTATATTCATTATATCTATTATGTCTATATTTTATACCTTTATCTATTATATCTATTATGTCTATATTGTATACGTATATCTATGATATATATGATGTCTATATTTTATACCTATCTAGTATATCTATTATGTCTATATTTTATACCTATATCTATTATATCTATTATGTCTATATTTTATCTGTATCTATTACATCTATTATGTCTATATTTTACCTATATACATTATATCTATTATATCTATTTTTTGTACCTATATCTATTTTATCTTTATTTTAAACCTATATCTATATCTATTGTGTCTATATGTCACAGCGATATCTGTTATACCTATATTTTATTCTTATATCTATTATATCCATAATATCTATATTTTATACCTATATCTTTATCTCTTATATCTATATTTAATATCTATATCTATATTTATACCTATATCTATTATATCTATTGTGTCTATATTTTTACCTATATGTATTATTTTTCTATATTTTACCTATATCTATTATAACCATATTTTATACCTATATACATTTTATCTATGTTTTTTACCTATATCAATTATATCATTTATATTTATATTTTTCATAATTATATCTATTATCTATATTTTCTACCTATATCTATTATATCTATGGTCTGTATTTTATACTTGTATCTATTATATCTATTTTTTATACGTATATCTGTTATACCTATTATATGTATATTTTATGCTTATATCTATTATCCATATTATACCTGTGTCTATTATATCTATTATGTGCATATTTTATACCTATATCTATATATCTATTATTTCTATATTTTATACCTATATCTATTATTTCTATTATGTCTAAATATTATACCTACATTTATTAGTCTATATTTTATATCTATATCTATTGTGTCACGTGTTATACCCCTATCTATTATATCTTTATGTCTATATTTTATACCGATATCTAGTTGTACTCTATTATGTCTGTATTTATTCCTAGTGTGTATTTCATATATTGTGTCTATATTTTATACCTATATCTATAATATCTAGTATGTCTGTATTTCATACCTATATCTATCATATCTATTATGTCTAATTTTATACCTATATCTAATATGTCTATATTTATACCTATATCGATATATCTCTTACGGCTATATTTTATACCTATATGTATTCCATCTATTATTCTATGTTTTATACCTATATTTAGTATATCTATTATGTCTACATTTAGAACCTATATCTGTTATATCTATGATGTCTATATTTTATACGTTATGTATTATATCTTTTAATGTCTATATTTTATACCTGGATCTCTTATATCTCTTATGCCGTATATTTATACCTATAGTTTGTTTATATCTATTATTTCTATATTTTTTACCCTTATATATTATATCTATTATGTCTCTATTTTATACCTATATCCATTATATCTTTATGTCTATATTTATACCTATATCTATTATATCTATTATGTCGATATTTTTCCCATATCTATTATGTCTATATTTTATACCTATATCTATTATATCTAATATGTCTATATTTTATACCTATATCTATTATATCTAGTATGTCTATATTTTATACCTATATTTATCATAAGTATTATGTCTACATTTTATACCCATATATATCGTATCCATTGTTTCTGTGTTTTATACCTATATCTGTTATATCTCTAATGTCTATATTTATACCTATATTTATTATAACTATTTTTTATACCTATATATATCTATATTTTATACCTATATTATATCTATTATGTCTATATTTTATACCTATATCTATTATATCTATGTCTATATTTTATACCTATTTCTATCATATCTATTATTTCTATATTTTATACCTATATCGATTATATCTATTAGGTCTCTATTTCTTCCTATATCTATTATATCTATCATGTCTGTGTTTTATAACTCTTATCTATTATATCTATTGATATCTAATTTTATAACTATATCTATTTATAAACATATTTTATACCTATATACATTTTATCTATGTTTTTTACCTATATCTATTATATCATTTATATTTATATTTTTTATAATTATATCTATTATATCTATATTTTCTACATATATCTATTATTATCTATGGTCTGTATTTTATACTTGTATCTATTATAATCTATTTTTTTATACGTATATCTGTTATACCTATTATATGTATATTTTATGCTTATATCTATTATATCCATATTATATACCTGTGTCTATTATATCTATTATGTCTATATTTTATACCTATATCTATTATAACTGTTATGTCTATATTTTATAGGTATATCTATTATGTCTATATTTTATACCTTTATCTATGATGTCTGTATTTTATTCCTACATCTATTATGTCTTTATTTTATACCTATATCTATTATATATATTATTTCTATATTTTAAACCTATATCTATCATTACTATATTTTTATACCTATATCTATAATGTCTACATTTTACACCTTTGTCTATTATATGTATTATTTCTATATTTTATACCTGTATCTTTTATGTCTATATTTTATACCTATATCTATTATATCTATTATGTCTAGATTTTATAACTGTCTATTATATCTATTATGTCTATATTGTATACCTATATCTAATATATCTATTATGTTTATATTTTATACCTATAACTATTATATCTATTATGTCTATATCTATTATATACTTTATGTCTATATTTTATACCCTTTATCTATTATATCTATTTTTTTCTGTATTTTATACGTATATATCTTATATCTATATTTTATACCCGTATCTAGTATATCTATTATGTCTATATTTTATAACAATATCTATTATATCTATTATGTCTATATTTTATACCTAACATCTGTTATATCCATTATATCTATATTTTATACCTATATATATTATATTTACTTTTTATACCTATGTGTATTATATCTATTATATCTATATTTCATGCTCATATGTATTATATCTATATTATATACCTGTGTCTATTATATCTGATATGTGTATATTTTATACTTATATCTAATATATCTATTATGTCTACATTTTATACCTATATCTATTATATCTATTATGTCTAAATATTATACCTATATTTATTATGTCTATATTTTATACCTATATCTATTATATCTCTTATGGCTATATTTTATACCTATATTTATTATATCTATTATGTCTGTATTTTATACCGATATCTATTATAAATGTTATGTCTATATTTTATAGGTATAAGTATTATGTCTATATTTTATACCTATATCTATGATGTCTCTATTTTATACCTATATATATTATGTCTTTATTTTTTACCTATATCTATTATATATATTATATCTATATTTTATAACGACATCTATTATATCTATTTTTTATACCTATGTGTATTATATCTATATATCTATATTTTATAACTATATCTATTATATCTAATATAAGTATATTTTATAACCTATATCTATTATATCTATATTTTATACCTATGTCCATTATATCTGTTATATCTATATTTTATACCAATATCTGTATCTATGATATCCATATTTTATAACTATATCTATTATATATATTATGTCTATATTTTCTACTTATATCTTTTGTATCTATCTGTATTTTATACTTATATCTACTATATCTGTCTATACTTTATACCTATATCTATTTTATCTATTATGTGTATATTTTATACCTAAATCTATTATATCTATTATGTCTATATTGTGTGCCTATATCTATTGTGTCTCTGTTTTATATCTATATCTATTATATCTATTATATCTATATTTTATACATATAACTATTATATCTCTTATGTCTATATTTTATACCTATATCTATTATATCTATTATGTCTCTATTTTATTAATTTATCTATAATATTTATTATGTCTATATTTAATACCTAAATGTATTATATTTTCTATTTTCTATATTTTATCTCTCCGTCTATTATAACTCTTTTCTCTATTATTTTTATACCTTTATCTATTAAATCTATATTTTACACCTATATCTATTATATCTCTTATATCTATATTTTTATCTGTATCTATTATATGTACATTTATACCTATATCCATTATATCTATTATATCTATATTTTATACATGTATCTATCATATCTATTATATCTATATTTCATACCTATATCTATTGTATCTATATTTTATGCCTATGTCTATTATATATATTATGTCTATGTTTTATATCTGTATTTATTGTACCTATTTGGTATATATTTTATACCTATATCTATTATACCTAATATGTCTGTATGTTATACCTACATTTATTATACGTTTTATGGCTATATTTTATACGTATATCTATTACATCTATTATGTCTGTCTTTTATACCTTATCTATTATATCTATTATGTCCATATTTTATACCTATAACTATTCTGTCTATATTTTATACCTATATCTATTATATCTATTTTATCTATATTTTAAACCTATGTCTATTATGTCTATATTTTGTAAACTATATCGATTATATCTATTGTGTATATATTTTATACCTCTATCTATTATATCTACTATGTCCTATATTTTCTACATATATCTATTATATCTATTATGTCTATATTTTATACCTATATCTATTATATCTCATATGTCTATATTTTTATAATCATATCTATTATATCTATTATGTCTATATTTTATACCTATATCTATTATATCTCATATGTCTATATTTTATAACTATTATCTATTATATCTATTATGTCTTTATTTTTATACCTATATCTATTACATCTATTTTCTCTATATTTTATAGCTATTACTATATATATCTATATTTTATACCGATATCTATCACATCTATATTTTTACATATCTATTATATCTATATATCTCTATTATATCTATATTTTATACCTATATTTATTATATGTATATTTAATACCTATATCTATTATATCTATTATGTATATATTTTATTACCTATATCTATCTATATCTATTATGTGTATATTTTATACGTATATCTATTATACTCTATTCATGTCCATATTTTCTACCTTTATCTATTATGTCTATTATGTCTATATTTTATTCCTATATCTATTATGTTCTATTATGTGTATATTTTATACCTCAATATATTATATTATTATGTCTATATTGGGTACCTATATCTATTTTGTCTGTATTTTATATCTCTATTATATCTATTATGTCTATAATGTATACGTATATCCATTATATCTGTATGTCTATATTTTATATCTATATATTTCATATATTATGTCTCTATTTAATTACCATATATATTTATATTTATTATGTGTTTATTTAATACCTATATGGATTATATCTACTATGTCTATATTTATATCTCCATCTATTATAACTATTATGTTTATGTTTTTTCCCTCTATCTATTATATCTATTATGTCTATATTTTATACCTCTCTTATATCTATTATGTTATATTTTATATACCTCTAATTATAATTATAACGTTCTATACTTCATACCTCTATCTCTTTATATCTATTGATGTCTATATTTTTTACCTCTACTTATATCGATAATGTCTATATTTTATTTCAATATCTACTATATCTATTGTGTCTATATTTTATAACTCTATCTGTTATATCTCTTATATTTATTATGCCCTATATTTATACCTCTGTCTATTATATGTATTATATCTATTATGTCTATATTTTATACCTCTATCTATTAATATCTATTTTGTTTTTGATTTTATACCTCTATCTATTATATCTAATAATGTGCATAATTTATACCTCTATCTATTTATTATATATTACATTCGAATATTTATACCTCTGTCTATTATTACCTATTGTGTCTATATTTTAATCCTATATTCTATTATAATCTATTCTATCATATTTTATACCTATATCTATTATATCTATTATGTCTATATTTTAATACCTTTTATCTATTACATCTTTTATGTCTACATTTTATACCTCTATCTATTATGTCTATTATGTCTACATTTTATAACTATATCTATTATATCTATTATGTCTGACATTTTATAACTCTATTATATCTATTATAGCTATAATTTATACCTCTATCAATTATATCTCTTATCTCTATATTTTATACCTCTATCTATTATATCTATGATGTCTATGTTTTATAACTCTATCTATTATATCTAATTTGTTTATATTTTATGTCTCTATCTATGATATCTATTATATCTATATTTTCTACCTGTAGCTATTATGTCTATTATGTCTATATTTATACCTCTATCTATTATATCTATTAGGTCTATATTTTATACCTATATCTATTATATCTATTATGTCTATATTTTATACCTATATCTATTTCATCTATAATGTATATATTTTATACCTACATCTATTACGTCTATATTTTATAACTATATCTATTATATCTATTATGTCTCTATTTTATACCTATATCTATTATGTCTCTATTTTATACCTATGTCTATTATTTCTATATTTTATACCTATATCTATTATATCTATTATATCCACATTTTATACCTATTTCTATTATATCTATTATGTCTATATTTTATACCTATATCTATTATATCTATTATGTCTAAATATTGTACCTATATCTAATATGTCTATATTTTATTTCCTATATCTATTATAACTATTATGTCTATATTTTATAACTATATCTGTTATAACTATTATGTCTATATTTTATACCTATATCTATTATATCTATTTTGTCTATATTTTATATCTATATCGTGCATATCTATTATGTCTATATTTTATACCTATATATATCATATCTATTTTGTCTATTATTTTATACCTATATCTATTAAATCTATTTTGTCTATATTTTATATGTATATCTATTATGTCTATATTTTATACCTATATCTATTATATCTATTATGTCTATATTTTATACCTATAATTATTATATCTAATATGTCTATATTTTATACCTATATCTATTATGTCTATATTTTATATCTATATCTATGGTATCTGTCTATATTTTATACCTGTATCTCTTGTATCTATTATGTCTATATCTTTTTTTTTTTTAACAGGCTTAATTCACTTTTTTTTTCTTTTATAAAAAGCCTATGTTGTAGCCACAGCTGGAGCCTGGGTCCGCTGCACGGAGACTCTGGTGTGGTTCTTGACAAGGTGGTCAGTGAATTCCTGATAGGTAGACTTGGAAAAAACAGTCTCCTTCCACAGGTCAGGGGTCAGGTAGCTGTAGGTCTTAGAGATGGCATCAAAGGTGGCCTTGGCGAAGTTGCCCAGGGTGGCAGTGCAGCTCCGGGCTGAGGTGTAGCAGTCATCAATACCAGCCATCATGAGCAGCTTCTTGGGCACAGGCGCTGAGACGATGCCAGTGCCCCTGGGTGCAGGGATGAGGCGCACCAGCACAGAGCCACAGCGGCCTGTCACCTTGCAAGGGACGGTGTGGGGCTTGCCGATCTTGTTCCCCCAGTAGCCTCTGCGCACCGGGACAATGGAGAGTTTGTCCAGGATGATGGCCCCACGGATGGCGGTGGCCACCTCCTTGGAGCACTTAACACCCAGGCCGACGTGGCCATTGTAGTCCCCGATAGCAACAAACGCCTTGAACCTGGTGCGCTGACCAGCACGGGTCTGCTTCTGCACCGGCATAATCTTCAAAACCTCATCTTTGAGAGAGGCCCCCAAGAAAACGTCAATGATCTCAGATTCCTTAATGGGCAGAGAGAAGAGGTAGATCTCCTCCAGGGACTTGATCTTCATGTCCTTGACCAAGCGGCCCAGCTTGGTGACGGGCATCCACTCCTCATCCTCGGCCTTGCCTCCGCGAGCTCCGCGGCCTCGGCCCCGACCCCGTCACTGCCGCGACCCCGGCCCCGTATGCCACTGCCGAAACCTCCGCGGAAAGACACCGCGGTTCCCCATCCCAGGGCCACCAGGGCCTCCGGACCACCCCGCTGCACCGGCGTCATCAGCCATTTGGTGTTTTTCTCGGAGAAGAAGCTAATGTCTATATGTTATACCTATATCTATTATATCTATTATGTCTATATTTCATACCTATACCTATTATATCTATTATATCAATGTTGTATACCTATATCTATTAAATGTATTATGTCTATATTTTATACCTTTATCTATTATATCTATTATGTCTATATCATATACCTATATTTATTATATCTATTATGTCCATATTTTATACCTATATATATCTACTATGTCCATATTTTATACCTATAATTATTATATCTAATATGTCATATTTTACACCTATATCTATTATGTCTATATTTTATACCTATATCTATTATGTTTATATTTCATACCTATATCATTATATCTATTATGTCTATATTTTATACCTATATCTATTTAATCTATTATGTCTATATTTTATACCTATATCTATTATATCTATTATGTCTATATTTATACCTATATCTATTATGTCTATTATGTCTATATTTTATACCTATATCTATTATATCTATTATGTCTATATGTTTATACGTATATCTATTATATCTATTATGTCTATATTTTATTCTTATATCTATCTCTTATGTGTACATTTAATACCTATTATCGGTTTATATCTATTAGGTCTATATTTTATACCTATATCTATTACATCTATTATGTCTATATTTTGTAACTATAGTATATCTATTATGACTAATTCTATAACCTATATCTATTATGTCTATATTTTACACAACACCCATATTCATTATATCTATTATGTCTATATCTTATAACCTATATCTGTTATATATATTATATCTATATTTTATATCTATAACTATATTACTATACCTATAGCTATTATATCGATTTTTATCTATATTTTAGACCTATATCTATTATATCTATTATGTCTATATTTTAGACCTATGTAGTTACATCTATTATGTCTATATTGTTATACTTTATGGGTATTATATCTATTATGGCTATATTTTTATACCTATATCTATTATATCTATGGTGTTTATATCTATTATGTCTGTGTTTTATCACTCTATCTATTATAAACTATTATGTCAATATTTTATCCCTGTATCTATTATATCTATTATGTCTGTATTTTATACCTCTATTATATCTATAACGTCTATACTTCATACCTGTATCTATTATATCTATGATGTCTATATTTTTACCTCTATTATAACGATAATATCTATATTTTTATTTTCAATATCAACTATATCTATTACGTCTATATTTTATACCTCTATTTATTATATCTATTATATCTATTATGTCTATATTTTTATACCTCTATCTATTGTATCTATTATGTCTATATTTTTTACCTCTATTATATCTATTATGTCTATATTTTATACCTCTGTCTATTATATCTATTTTGTTTTATTTTATACCTCTATCTATTATATCTATTATGTGCATAATCTATGCCTATATCTATTATATATATTCTTTCGATATTTTATACCTACGTCTAATATATCTATGGTTGTCTATATTTTAATCCTATATCTATTATATCTATACTATCTATATTTTAGGCCTATATCTATTATATCCGTTATGTCTATATTTTATAACTCAATCTATTATATCTTTTATGTCTATATTTTATAACTATATCTATTATGTCTATTATGTCTACATTTTATACCTATATATATTAAATCTATTATGTCTACACATTATATCTCTATCTATAATATGTATCATGTCTATAATTTATAACTCTATCAATTATATCTATTATGTCTGCATTTTATACCTCTATCTATTATATCTATGATGTCTATATTTTATACCTCTATCTATTATAACCGTATTTTATACTATATACATTACACATATGTTTTCACCTATATAAATTATATCTATAATATTTATATTTTTTAAATTATATCTATTATATCTATGTTTTATACCTGTATCTATTATATCTATTGTCTATATTTTATACCTGTATCTATTATATCTATTTTTTATACGTATATCTATTATATCTATATTTTATACTTATATCTATTATATCTGCATTTTATACTTGTATCTATTATATCG
Organism: Rhinopithecus roxellana; assembly: GCF_007565055.1. NCBI lineage: Eukaryota > Metazoa > Chordata > Mammalia > Primates > Cercopithecidae > Rhinopithecus > Rhinopithecus roxellana. Next base: position 39,280 of record NW_022142916.1, on the reverse strand, counting down.
ATTATGTCTATATTTCATACCTATATCTATTATATCTATTTTGTCTATATTTTTTACCTATATCTATTATATCTATTATGTTTATATTTTATACCTAAATCTATTATGTCTATATTTTATAACTATATCAATTATATCTATTATGTCTATATTTTATACCTATATCGATTATATCTATTATGTCTATATTTTATACCTGTATCTATTATATCGATTATGTCTATATTTATACCTATATCCATTATATGTATTATGTCTATATTTTGTACCTCTATTATCTCTATAATTTATACCTATATATCTATTATAACTATATTATATACGTATATTTCTTATACCTATATTTCATACCTATATCTATTCTATCTATTATATTTATATTTTATCATTATGTCTATTATATATATATTTTATTCTTATGTCTATTATATCTATTATATCTATAATTTATGCCTGTATCAATTATATCTATATTTTATACGTATATCTATTATATCAATTATATCTATATTTTATACCTATATCAATTACATCTATTATGTCTATATGTTATACCTATATCTATTATATCTATTATATCTATATTTCATACCTATATCTATAATAACTATTATGTCTATATTTGATACCTATATCTATTATGTCTATATTTTATACCTATATCTATTATATCTATTATGTCTATATTTTATAACTGTATCAATTGTATCTATTATGTCTATATTTCATACCTATATATATTATGTCTATATTTCATACCTATGTCTATTATATCTACAATGTCTATATCTATTGTTTTATTATGTCTATATTTTATACCTATATCTATTATATCTATTATGTCTATATTTTATACACATATCTATTATATCTATTATGTCTATATTTTATACCTCTATCTATTGTGTCTATATTGATACCTATATCTATTATAACTATTATGTCTATATCTTATAACTATATATGTTATATTTATTCTGTCTATATTTTATACCTATATCTATTATGTCTACATTACATACCTATACCTATTATATCTATTATGTCTCTATTTTTTCCCTATATCTATTATATCCATTATGTTTACATTATATACCTAAATCTATTATATCTATTATACTTATATTTTTAATTATATCTATTATATCTATATTTTATACCTGTATCTAATTTATCTATTATATTTATATTTTATATCTATATCTATTATATGTATATTTTATACGTATTTCTATTATATTTTTATGTCTATATTTTATACCCATATCTATTATAAATATATTTCATACCTATATTTCTTATATCTGTATTTAATACCTATATCTATTATATCTATAGATTTATATTTCATAATTATATGTATTATATCTATATTTTACACCTCTCTCTAGTATATCTATTATATCTATATTTTATGACTATATCAATTATATCTATTATGTGTATATTTTATACCTCTATCTATTATGTCTATATATTATACCTATATCAATTATGTCTATATATTATACCTATATCTATTATATCTATTATGTCTATTTTTAATACCTATATTTATTATATCTATTATGTCTATATTATATACCTATATCTATTCTGTCTATTATGTCTATATTTAATACCTATATCTATTATATCTATTATGTCTATATTTTATACCTATATCTATTCTCTCTATATTTTATAACTATATCTATTATATATATTATGTCTATATATTTAACCTATAACTATTTTGTCTATATTTTTTACCTATATCTATTATATCTATTATGTCTACATTTTGTACCTATATCTATTATGTCTATTAGGTCTATATTGTATACCTACATCTATTATATCTATTATGTCTATATTGTATACCTATATCTATTATATCTATTATGTCTATATATTATGCCTATATCTATTATGTCTATATTTAATAACTTTATCTATTATATCTATTTTGTCTGTATTTTATACCTATATCTATTATGTCTAAATTTTACCTATATCTATCATATATATTTATATCTATATATATCTATTATATCTATTATATCTATATATTATACCCATATCTATTATATCTATTATGTCTATATTTTATACCTATAGCTATTTTATCTATTATGTATATATTTTATACCTACATCTATTATATCTATTACGTCTATATTTTTTCCTATATCTATTATGTCTCTATTTTATTTCTATATCTATTATATCTATATTTTATACCTATATCTCTAATATCTATTATATCTACATTTTATACCTATATCTATATTTATTATGTCTATATTTTATACCTATATCTATTATATCTAATATGTCTATATTTTATACTAATATCTATTGTATCTATTATGTCTATATTTTATTCCTATATCTATTATCACTATTATGTCTATATTTTATAACTATATCTGTTATAGCTATTATGTCTATATTTTATACCTATATCTATTATATCTAGTTTGTCTATATTTTATACCTACATCTATTATATCTATTATGTGTATATTTCATACCGATTTCTATTATATCTATATGTCTATATTTTATACCTATATCTTTCATATCTATTATGTCTATATTTTATACCTATATATATCATATCTATTTTGTGATTATTTTATACCTATATCTATTATATCTATTATGTCTGTATTTCATACGTATATCTATTATATCTATCATGTGTATATTTCATATCTACATGATTATATCTATTATGTCTCATTTTATACCTATATCGATTATTTCTATATTTTCTAACTATATCTATTATATCTATTATATCTGTATTTTATACCTATATCTATTATATCTATTAGGTCTATATTTTACACCTATATCTATTATATCTATTATGTCTATATTTATGCCTGTATCTAGTATATCTATATATCTATATTTTTTACTTATATCTATTATAACCATATTTTATACCTATATCCATTAGATCTATATTTTTTACCTATATCTATTATATCTATTATATTTATATGTGATAATTATATCTATTATATCTATAATTTTTACTTATATCTATTATATCTATTGTGTGTATTTTATACCTGTATCTATTATATCTATTTTTTATACATATATCTATTATATCTATTATATCTATATTTTATACATATATCTATAATATCTAGTACGTCTAAATTTTATAACTATATCTATTATACCTATTATGTCTCTATTTTATACCTATATCGATTATGTCTATATTTTATAACTGTATTTATTATATCTATTATGCCTATATTTTATACCTATATCTATTATGTCTATATTTTATACCTATATTTATTATATCTATTATGTCTATATTTTATACCTATATATACTATATCTATTATGTCTATATTTTTTACCTATATCTATTATATCAATTATGTCTCTATTTCCTACCTATATCAATTATACCTCTTATGTCTATAATTTATACCTATATCTATTATATCTATTTTTTATACGTATATCTATTTTATATATGTTTTAAAATTATATCTATTATATCTATATTTTATAAATGTATCTATTATATCTATTATGTCTATATTTTATACGTATATCTACTATGTCTCTTTTGTCTATATTTTGTACCTATATCTATTATGTCTATTATGTTTATATTTTATACCTATATCTATTATGTCTCTAATTTATACCTATATCTATTATACCTCGTCTGTTTATATTTTATTCCAATATCTATTATATCTATTATGTCTATATTTTATACCTATATCCTTTATGTCTGTATTTTATACGAATATCTATTATGTATATTATGTCTATATTTTTTACCGATATCAATTATATCTATTATATCTATATTTTATACATGTGTCTAGTATATCTATTATGTGTATATTTTATACCTATATCTATTATATCTATTATGTCTATATTTATACCTATATCTATTATATCGATTATGTCTAAACATTATACCTATATCTATTATGTCTATATTTTATACCTATATCTATTATAACTATTTTGTCTATATTTTATATCTATATCTATTATGTCTATATTTACACCTATATCCATTATATCTATTCTGTGTATATTTTATACCTATATCTATTATATTTTTATGTATATATTTTATACCTATATCTCTTATGTCTACAGTTTACAACCTATATCTATAACATCTATAATGTCTATATTTATACCTATATCTATTATATCTAGTAATATCTACATTTTATACCTATGTCTATTATATCTATTATGTGTATATTTTAAACCTATATCTATTATATCTATTGTGTCTATATGTTATACATATATCTATTGTATCTATTATATCTATATTTTATACCTATATCTATTATAGCTATTATGTCTATATTTTATACCTATATCTATTATGTGTATATTTTATACCTGTATCTATTATATCTATTATGTCTATATTTTATACGTATAATCTATTATGTATATATTTTATACCTATATCTATTATATCTATTATGTCTATATTTTATAACTATATCTATTATATTATGTGTATATTTTATACCTATATCTATTATGTCTGTATTGTATACCTATACCGATTATATCTATTATGTCTATATTTAATACCCATATCTATTATATCTATTGTGTCTATATATTACACCTATATCTATTATATCTATTATATGTATATTTATACCTATATCTATTATAACTATGTTTTTATACCGATATCTATTATATCTATATTTTATAACTTTATTATATCTATTATATTTATATTTATAATTGTATGTATTATTTCTATATTTCATACCAATATCTGTTATATCTATTATATCTATATTTTCTACCTATATCTATTATATCTATATTTTATACATATATCTATTATATCTATTATAATCGATATTTTTTACCTATATCTATTATATCTATATTTGATAGCCCTATCTATTATATCTTTTATTACTATATTTTATATCGATATCTATTATATCTATTATGTCTATATATTATACCTATGTCTATTACATCTATTTTGTCTATATTTTATACCTATATCTAAAATATCTATTATGTCTGCATTTCATACCTATATCTATTATATCTATTTTGTCTGTATTTTTTACCTATATCTATTATGTCTATATTTTATACCTATATCTATTATATTTCTTATGTCTATATTTCATACCTATATCTATTATAACTGTTATGTCTATATTTTTATAGGTATATCTATTATGTGTATATTTTATACCTATATCTATTATGTCTGTATTTTATACCTATATCTATTATGTCTATATTTATACCTATATCTATTATATCTATTAGGTGTATATTTTATACCTATATCTATTATATCTATTATGTCTATGTTTTTATACCTATATCTATTATATGTAATATGTCTAAATATTATAACTATATCTATTATGTCTATATTTTATGCCTATATCTATTATATTTCTATTTTATACTTACATCTATTATATCTATTATGTCTATATTTTATACCTTTATCTTTTATATCTATAATGTCTACATTTATACCTATATCTATTATGTCTATTATATTAATATTTTATACCTATATCTATTGTATCTGTTATGACTATATTTTATACCTATATCTATTATATCTATTATGTCTATATTTTATACCTATAGCTATTATATCTATTACTTCTATATTTTATACCTGTATCTATTATATCGTTTAAGTGTATAGTTTATAACTCTATTACATCAATTATGTCTATATTTTTTACCTGTATCAATTATACCTATTTTGTCTATAATATATATATAAATATTATATTATTATGTCTATATTGTATACCTACATCTATTATATCTATTATGTCTATATCTTAAACCTATATCTTTTATATCTATGATGTCTATATTTTATACCTATATCTATTATGTCCATTATGTGTATATTTTATACCTATATCTATTATATCTATTATATCTATTATATCTATATTTTACACGTATATCTATTATATCTTTATATCTATATTTCATACCTATGTCTATATCCATTATATCTATATTTTATACCTATAACTATTATATCTATTATATCTATATTTTATACCTATATCTTTATATCTATTATGTCCATATTTTATAACTTTGTCTATTATATCTATGATGGGTATATTTTATAACTCTATCAATTATATCTATTATGTCTATATTTTATACCTCTATTATATCTTTTATGTCTATATTTTATACCTATATCTATTATATCTATTATGTCTATATTATATACCTATATATATTATGTCTATTATATCTATATTTTACAGCTATACCTATTATAACAATATTTTCTATATTTTATACGTATATATCTATTATAACTATTATATCTATATTTTGTACCTATATCTATTGTATCTATATATTATACCTGTATCTATTAATATCTATTATGTCTATATTTTATACCTATATCAATTATATCTATATTTTATACCTATATGTATTATACATATATTTTATTCCTATATCCATTATATCTATTATGTCTACATTTTATACCTATATATATTATATCTATTATGTCTATATTATATACCTATATCTATTATACCTATTTTGTCAATATTTATACCTATAACTATTTTATCTATATTTTATACCTATATCTATTGTATCTGTTTTATTTATATTTTGTAACTATATCTATTATTTCTATATTTTATACCTATATCTATTGTATCTATTATGTCTATATTTTATATCTATATCTGTTACATCTATTATGTCTATATTTATATCTATATATATTATATCTATTATATCTCTTTTTTGTACCTATATCTATTTTATCTTTATTTTGTACCTATATCAATATCTATTGTGTCTATATTTCATCCGATATCTGTTATATCTATATTTTATACCTGTATGTATTATATCCATAGTATCTATATTTTATACATATATCTATATCTATTATATCTGTATTTTATATCTATATCTATTATATATTATATCTATATTTTATACCTATATCTATTATATCTATATTTTATTCCCATATCTCTTATATCTATATTTTATATCTATATCTATTATACCTAATATATCTATATTTTATACCTGTATCTATTATATTTATTGTGTCTTTATTTTATACCTATATGTATTATATCTATTTATTTATATTTTATACCTATATCTATTATATCAATTATGTCTATATTTTATACCTAAATCTATTATATCTATTATGTCTATATTTCATAACTATATCTGTTATAGCTATTATGTCAATATTTTATGCCTATATCAATTTATCTATATTTTATACCTATATCTATTATAACCATATTTTATACCTATATACATTTTATCTATTTTTTACCTATATCAATTATATCTATTATATTTATATTTTTTATAATTATATCTATTATATCTATATTTTCCACCTATATCTATTATATCTATTGTCTGTATTTATACCTGTATCTATTATATCTATTTTTTATACGTACATCTATTATATCTATTATATCTATATTTTTATGCTTATATCTATTATATCTATTTTATATACCTGTGTCTATTATATCAATTATGTGTATATTTTATACCTATATCTAATATATCTATTTTGTCCATATTTTATACCTATATCTATTATATCTATTATGTCTAAATATTATACATATATTTATTATATCTATATTTATACCTATATCTATTGTGTCTATATTTTTATACCCCTATCTATTATATCTTTTATGTCTATATTTTATACGGATATCTATTATATCTATTATGTCTATATTTTAAACCTATGTCTATTACAAATCTAATGTGTCCTATATTTTATACCCTATATCTATAATATCTATTATGTCTGTAATTCATACCTATATCTATTATAAACTTTTATGTCTGTATTTTATACCTATATCTATTATGTCTATATTTTATACCTATATCTATATATCTCTTATGGCTATATTTTATACGTCTATTTATTGTATCTATTATGTCTATATTTTATACCTACATCTATTATAACATTTATGTCTATATTTTATAGGTATATCTATTATGTCTTTATTTTATACCTATATCTAGGATGTCTGGTTTTTATACCTGTATCTATTATGTCTCTTTTTATACCTATATCTATTATGTATATTATATATATATTTTATACCTATATCTATTATTACTATATTTTATACCTATATCTGTAATGTCTACATTTTACACCTTTATCTATTATATCTGTTATATCTATATTTTATACCTATATCTATTATGTCTATATTTTATACCTATATCTATTATATCTATGATGTCTAGATTTTATAGCTGTCTATTATATCTATTATGTCTATATTGTATACCTATATCTAATATATTTATTATGTCTATATTTTATACCTATAACTATTATATCTATTATGTCTATATCTATTATATCTTTTATGTCTATATTTCATACCTTTATCTATTATATCAATTTTGTCTGTATTTTATACGTATATCTCTTATATCTATATTTTATACCTGTATCTATTATATCGATTATGTCTACATCTTATACATATATCGATTATATCTATTATGTCTATATTTTATACCTATACCTTTTATATCCTTTTTGTCTATATTTTATACCTATTTCAATTATGTCTATATTTTATTCCTATATCTATTATATCTATTATGTCTGTATTTTATACCTATATCTATTATATCTATTATGTCTATATTTTATACCTATATCTATTATATCGATAATGTCTATATCTTATACATATATTATATCTATTATGTCGATATTTTATACCGATATCTATTATATCTATTATGTCTATATCTTATACATCTATCTATTATATCTATTATGTGTATATTTTATACCTATATCTCTTATGTCTATATTTCATACCTATATTTTTATACCAGTTATGTCTATATTTTATACCTATATGTATTATATCTGTTATGTCTATATTTTATACCGATATCTATTATGTCTATGTTTTATACCTATATCTATTATATCTACTCTGTCTATATTTTATACCTATATCTATTATATGTATTATGTCTATATTTCATACCTATATCTATTATATCTACTCTGTCTATATTTTATACCTATATTATATCTATTATATCCATATTTATACCTATATCTATTATACCTATTATGTCTATATTTTATATCTTTATCTATCTATTATGTCTATATTTTATACCAATATCTATTATATCTACTATGTCTGTATTTTATACCTATGTCTATTATATCTATTATATCAATGTTTTATATCTATATGTATTAAATTTATTATGTCTATATTTTATACCTATATCTATTATATCTATTATGTCTATATCTAATACCTATATCTATTATATCAATTATGTCTTTATTTTAAACCCATACCTATTATATCTATTATGTCTATATTTCATACCTATATCTATTATAACCATTATGTCTATACTTTGTACCTATATCTATTATTTTATACCTATATCTATTATCATTATTATGTCTATATTTGATACCTATATCTATTATATCTATTATGTCTATATTTTATACTTATTTCTATTATGTCTATATTTAATACCTATATCTATTATGTCTATATTTTATACGTATATTTTATCTATTATGTCTATATTTTATACCTATATCTATTATATCCATTATGTCTATGTTTTATAACTATATCTATTAAATGTATTGTCTATATTTTATACCGATATCTCTTAAATCTATTTTGTCTATATTTTATATCTATATCTATTATGTCTCTATTTTATACCTATATCTATTATATCTATTATGTCTATATTTTATACCTATAGTAATTATATCTAATATGTCTATATTTTATACCTATATCTATTATGTCTATATCTTATATCTATATCTATTGTATCTGTCTATATTTTATACCTATATCTATTGTATCTATTATGTCTATATCTTTTTTTTTTTTAACAGGCTTAATTCACTTTATTTTTCTTGTATAAAAAGCCTATGTTGTAGCCACAGCTGGAGCCTGGGTCCGCTGCACGGGGACTCTGGTGTGGGTCTTGACAAGGTGGTCAGTGAATTCCTGATATGTAGACTTGGTAAAGACTGTCTCCTTCCACAGGTCAGGGGTCAGGTAGCTGTAGGTCTTAGAGATGGCATCAAAGGTGGCCTTGGCGAAGTTGCCCAGGGTGGCAGTGCAGCCCCGGGCTGAGGTGTAGCAGTCATCAATACCAGCCATCATGAGCAGCTTCTTGGGCACAGGCGCTGAGACGATGCCAGTGCCCCTGGGTGCAGGGATGAGGCGCACCAGCACAGAGCCACAGCGGCCTGTCACCTTGCAAGGGACGGTGTGGGGCTTGCCGATCTTGTTCCCCCAGTAGCCTCTGCGCACCGGGACAATGGAGAGTTTGGTCAGGATGATGGCCCCACGGATGGCGGTGGCCACCTCTTTGGAGCACTTAACACTCAGGCCGACGTGGCCATTGTAGTCCCCGATAGCAACAAACGCCTTGAACCTGGTGCGCTGACCAGCACGGGTCTGCTTCTGCAGCGGCATAATCTTCAAAACCTCATCTTTGAGAGAGGCCCCCAAGAAAAAGTCAATGATCTCAGATTCCTTAATGGGCAGAGAGAAGAGGTAGATCTCCTCCAGGGACTTGATCTTCATGTCCTTGACCAAGCGGCCCAGCTTGGTGACGGGCATCCACTCCTCATCCTCGGCCTTGCCTCCGCGAGCTCCGCGGCCTCGGCCCCGACCCCGTCCACGGACAAGACCCCGCCCCGGATGCCACTGCCGAAACCTCCGCGGAAGACACCGCGGTTCCCCATCCCAGGGCCACCAGGGCCTCCGGACCACCCCGCTGCACCGGCGTCATCCGCCATTTGGTGTTTTCTCAGAGAAGAAGCATATGTCTATATCTTATAGACATATCTATTATATCTATTATGTCTATATTTCATACCTATACCTATTATATCTATTAGGTTTATATTTTATATCTATATCTATTATATCTATTATGTCTATGTTTTATAACTATATCTATTAAATCTATTATGTCTATATTTTATACCGATATCTATTATGTGTATATTTATACCTATATCTGTTAAATCTATTATGTCTACATTTTATAACTCTATCTATAATATCTATTATGTCTATAATTTATACCTCTATCACTTATATCTATTATGTCTATATTTTATTCCTCTATTATATCTACAATGTCTATATTTTTACCTCTATCTATTATATCAATTTTGTCTATATTTTATTTCTCTATCTATTATAACTATGATGTCTGTATTTTATACCTATATCTATTATATCTGTTCTGTCTCTATTGTATCCATTATGTCTATATTTTATACCTATATCTATTATATCCATTATATCTATATTTTATACCTGTTTCTATTATATCTATATTTATACCTCTATCTATTTTATCTATTATATCTATATTTTATACTTATATCTATTATACCTATTATATCTATATTTGATATCTATATCGATTATGTCTATATTTTATACCTATATCTAACGTATCTATTATGTCTATGTTTTGTGCCTATATCTATCATATCTATTATGTCTATATTTTATACCTGTATCTATTATATCTATTATGTCTCTATTTTACACCTATATCTATGATATCTATTATGTCTATATTTTATACCTCTATCTATTATATCTATTATGTCTATATTTTACAACTCTATCTATTATATCTATTATGTCTATATCTTATACCTCTATTTATTATGTCTATGTTTTGTACCTATATCTATCATATATATTATGTGTATATTTTATACCTATATCTATTATATCTATTATATCTATATTTCATAGCCCATATCTATTATATCTATTATGTCTATATTTTATACCTATATCTATTTTATCTATTATGTATATATTTTATACTTACATGTATTATATCTATTATGTCTATATTTTTTACCTATATCTATTATATATATTATGTCTATATTTTATACCTATTTCAATTATGTCTATATTTTATTCCTATATCTATTAAGTCTATATTTTATACCTGTATCGATTATATTTATTATGTCGATATTTTATACCTATATCTATTATATCTCTTATGTCTATATTTTTTACCTGTATCTGTTATTTCTATTATGTTTATATTTTATACCTATATCTCTTATGACTATATCTTATACCTATATCGCTTATATCTATTATGTCTATATATTATACCTATATCTATTATACCTCTGATGTCTATATTTTATACCGATATCTATTATATCTATTATGTCTATATTTTATACCTATATCTATTATGTCTATATTTTTATACCAATGTCTATTATATCTATTATGTCTACTTTTTCTATCTTTATCTATTATATCTATTATGTCTGTATTTTTTCCTATATCTATTATATCTATTATGTCTGTATTTTATGCTTATATCTATTATATCCACTATATCCATATTTTATACCTATATCTATTATATCTATATTTGAAACTTATATCCATTATATCTATATTTTTTACCTATATCTATATCTATTATGCCTATATTTTATACCTTTATCTATTATATCTTTATATCTATATTTTTATACCTATATCTATATCTATTATATCTATATTTTATACTTATAACTGTTATATCTATTATATTTATATTTTATAATTATATCTATTAAATCTATATTTTATACCTATATCTATTATATCTATTGTCTATACTTTATAACTGAATCTATTATATCTATTTTTTATACGTGCATCTATTATATCTATTATAATCTATATTTATACCTGTATCTACTATGTCTTTTATGTCTAAGTTTATAACTATATCTATTATATCTATTATGTCTATATTTTATACCTATATCGATTATATCTATTATGTCCATATTTTATACCTATATCTATTTGTCCTATATTTTATACCTATATCAATTATAACCTATTATGTCTATAATTTATACCTATATCTATTATATCTATTATGTCTATATTTCATACCTACATCCTTTATATCTATTATGTCTATATTTTATACCTATATCTATAACGTCTATGTTTATACCTATATCTATTATATCTATTATGTCTATATTTTATACCTATATCTATTATATCTATTATGTCTGTATTTTATATCCTATAATTATTATATCTATTATGTCTATATTTTATCCCTCTATCTATTAGTATCTATTATGTCTATATTTTATAATTCTATCAATTATATCTATTATGTCTATATTTTATACCTCTATTATATCTATCATGCCTATATTTTTTACCTATATCTATTGTATCTATTATGTCTATATTTTATACCTATATCTATTATGTCTATTATGTCTGTATTTTATACCTATAATATTATATCTATTATGTCTGTATTGTATACCAATATCTCTTAAGTCTATATTTTATACCTATATATATTATATCTATTATGTCTATATTGTTTACCTATATCTATTATGTCTATATTTTATACCTATATCTGTTATGTCTATATTTTATAACTATATCTATTATGTCTATATTTAATACCTATATCTATTATATCTATTATGTCTATATTTATACTTATATCTATTATGTCTATATTTTATACCTATATCTATTATATCTATTAAGTCTATATTTTATACCTATATCTATTATATCTATTATGCCTATATTTTACAACTATATCTATGATATTTATTATATCTATATTTTATACCTATATCTATTATATCTATTATGTCTATATTTTATACCTATAACTATTATGTCTATATTTTATACCTTTATCAATTATGTGTATATTTTATACCTATATCTATTATGTCTATATTGTATACCTATATTTATTATATCTATCACATTTGTATTTTATCATTATATCAATTATATCTATATTCTATATGTATATCTATTATATCTATTATATGTATATTTTATACCTATATCTATTATATCTATATTTTATACCTTTATGTATTATATCTATTATGTCTATATTTTATACCTATATCTATTATACCTCTTATGTCTATATATTATACCTGTATCTATTATATTTATTGTGTCTATACTTTATACCTCTATTATGTCTATATTTTATATGTTTATCTATTATATCTATTATGTCTATATTTTATACCTATATCTATTATATCTATTATGTCTGCATTTTATGCCTATATCTATTATATCCACTATATCTATATTTTATACCTATATCTATTATATCTATATTTGATACCTGTATCCATTATATCTATTTTACTCTATTTTATACATATATCTATCATATCTATTATGTCTATATTTTTATGCCTATTTCTATTATATCTATTATATCCATATTTTATACTTATACCTATTATAACCATATTTATACCTATATCCATTATATCTATATTTTTTCCTATATCAATTATAACTATTATATTTATATTTTATAATTATATCTATTATATCTATATTTTATACCTATATCAATTATATCTATTGTCTATGTTTTATACCTCTATCTGTTTTATCTTTTTTTATACCTATAACTATTATATCTATTATATCTTTATTTCATACCTATATCTATTATATCTATAAAATTACCTGTATCTATTATATCTATTGAGTCTATATTTATACCTATATCTATTATATCTATTATGTCTCTATTTATACCTATATCTATTATATCTATTATGTCTGCATATTATACCTATATCTATTATGTCTATATTTTATACCTATACCTATTATAACTATTATGTCTATATTTTATAACTATGTGTATGTCTATATTTTACACCTATATCTATATCTATTATGTCTATATTTTAAAAGTATATGTAATGTCTATATTTTATATCTATATCCATTATATATATTATGTCTATATTTTATATCTTCATCTATTATGTCTATATTTTACACCTATATCTATTATATCTGTTTTGTATATATTTTCCACGTATATCTATTATATCTTTATGTCTACATTTTATACCTATATCTATTATATCTATTATGTCCAAATATTATACCCATATCTACTATGTCTATTTTTATAACAATATCGATTATATCTATTATGTCTATATTTCATATCTTTATCTATTATATCTATTATGTCTATATTTTATACCTATATCTATTATAGCTAATATGCCTATATTTATACCTATATCTATTATATCTATTATGTGTATTTTTATACCTATATCTATTATATCTATTATGTCTGTATTTTATACCTATATCTCTTCTGTCTGTATTTTACACCTATATCTATTATATCTATTATGTCTGTATTTTATTCCTATATCTATTATATCTATTATGTCTGTATTTTATACCTATATCTATCTTATCTATTATGTCGATATTTTATACGTATGTCTATGATGTCTATATTTTATACCTATATCTATTATGTCTATATTTAATACCTATATCTTTTATATCTATTATGTCTATATATTGTACCTATGTCTATTATGTCTACATTTTTTACCTATATCTATTATATCTATTATGTCTATATTTTATACCTGTATCTATTATATCTATTTTTTATACGAACATCTATTTTATCTATTATATGTCTATTTTATACCTATTATATCTATAATGTCTGTATTTTTTACCTATATGTATTATGTCTATATATTATACCTGTATCTATTATATCTATTAGGGCTATGTTTTATACCTATATTTACTATATCTATTATGTCTATATTTTATACCTATATCTATTATGTCTATATTCTATACCTATATCTATTATATCTATTATGTCTTTGATTTAAAACTATACCTATTATGTCTGTGTTTTATACCTATATCTATTATATCTTTATTTCATACCTAAATCTATTATGTCTATTATGTCTATACTTTAAAACTGTATCGATTTTATCTATTATGTCTATAGTTTATACCTATATCTATTATATCTATTTTGTCTATATTTTATACCTACATTTATTATATCTATTATGTTTATATTGTATTCCTATATCTATTATGTCCATATTTTTACCTATATGTATTATATCTATTATGTGTATATTTTATACCTATATCTATTATGTCTACTATGTGTATATTTTATACCTATATCTATTATATCTATTATGTCTATATGTGTACCTAAATATATATTGTGTGTATTTTATATCTCTATCTATTATATCTATTATGTCTATATTTTATACGTATATCTATTATACCTGTTATGTCTATATTTTAAATCTATATCTATTATATCTATTATGTCTATATTCTAATCCGTATATCCATTATATCTGTTATGTCTATATTTTCTATCTATATCTATTATATCTATTACGTCTCTATTTTATTACCATATCTATTATATTTATTATGTCTACATTTAATAACTATATGGATTATATCTACTATGTTTATATTTTATATCTCCATCTATTATAACTATTATGTCTATATTTTAAACATATATCAATTTTATCTATTATGACTAAATTTTATACCTATGAATTATGTATTTATTTTACACCTAAATCTATTATATCTATTATGTCTATATTTTATAACCATATCTATTATATCTATATTTTACAACCTATATCTATTATATCTATTGTATCTATATTTTATATCTATATCTATTATATCTATATTTTATACCTATATCCATCATATCTATTATTTCTATATTTTAAACTTCTATCTATTATATCTATTATGTCTATATTTTATAACTATATCTATTATATCTATTATGTCTATATTTTATACCTATATCTATTATAACTGTTATGTCTATATTTTATAGGTATATCTTTTATGTCTATATTTTATACCTATATCTGTTATGTCCATATTTTATACCTGTATCTATTATGTCTTTATTTTATACCTATATCTATTATATCTATTATGTCTATACTTTAAAACTGCAGCTATTATATCTATTATGTCTATATTTTATACCTATACCTACTATATCTATTATGTCTATATTTTATATCTATATCCATTATATCTCTTATGTCTAAATATTATACCTATGTCTATTATGTCTATATTTTATACCAATATCTATTATGTCTATATTTTATACCTATGTCTATTATATCTATTAGGTCTATATTGTATACCTCTATTATATCTATTATGTCTATATTTTATACCTATATATATTATGTCTCTATTTTATACCTATATCTATTATATCTATTATGTCCATATTTTATACCTATATCTATTATGTCTCTATTTTATTCCTATATCTATTATATCTATTATGTCTATATATTGTACCTATGTCTATTATGTCTACATTTTCTACCTATATCTATTATATCTATTATGTCTATATTTTATACCTGTATCTAATATGTCTTTTATGTCTATATTGTAAACCTATGTCTATTATATCTATTATATCTATATTTTATAGCTATATCTATTATATCTATTGTCTATATTTTATAACTGTATCTATTATATCTATTTTTTATACGAACATCTATTTTATCTATTAAATGTCTATTTTATACCTATTATATCTATAATGTCTGTATTTTTTACCTATATGTATTATGTCTATATATTATACCTGTATCTATTATATCTATTAGGGCTATGTTTTATACCTATATCTACTATATCTATTATGTCTATATTTTATACCTATATCTATTATGTCTATATTCTATACCTATATGTATTATATCTATTATGGGCTATATTGTATAACTATATCAATTATATCTGTTAGGTCTATATATTATACCTATATCTATTACAAACTGTTATGTCTATCTTTTATAGGTATATCTATTATGTCTATATATTATGCCTATATCTATGATGTCTGCATTTTATAACTATATCTATTATGTCTTTATTTTATACCTATATCTATTATATATATTATATCTATAATTTTTACCTATGTCTTTTATTTCTGTATTTTATACCTATATCTATAATGTCTATAATTTATACCTATATCTATTATATCTATTATGTCTTTATTTTATACCTATATCTATTATATCTACTATGTGTATACTTTAAAACTGCATCTATTATATCTACTATGTCTATATTTTATACCTATATCTACTATATCTATTATGTCTATATTTTATACCTATATCTATTATTATCTATTATGTCTAAATATTATACCTATATCTATTATGTCTATATTTTATACCAATATCTATTATGTCTATATTTTATACCTATATCTATTATATTTATTATGTCTATATTTTATTCCTATATCTATTATGTCTATATTTTATACCTATATGTGTTATATCTTTTATGTCTATATTTTATAAGTACATCTATTGTATCTATTATGTCTATATTTTATACCAATATCCATTATGTCTATATTTTATACCAATATCTATTATATCTATTATGTCTATATTTTATACCTATATCTATTATTCTATTATGTCTATATTTTATACCTATATCTTTTATATCTATTATGTCTATGTTTTATACCTATATCTATTAGGTCCATTTTTTATACCTATGCCTATTATATCTATTAGGTCTATATTGTATACCTCTATTATATCTATTATGTCTATATTTTATACCTATATCTATTATGTCTCTATTTTATTACCTTTATCTATTATAATCTATTATGTCTATATTTTATACCTATATTTATTATGTCTGTATTTTATACCTATATCTATTATAAATATTATGTCTATATTTTATACCTCTATTATATCTATTATGTCTATATTTTATACCTATATTATATCTATAAGTCTACATTTTTATACCTGTATCTATTGAGTCTATATTTTATAGGTATATCTATTATATCTGTTATACTCTATAATTTATACCTATATCTATTTTATTTATATTTGATACCTATATCTATTATATCTATTATGTCTATATTTTATACCTGTATCTATTATATCAATTATGTCTATGTTTTATACCGTTATCTATTATAACTATTATATCTATATTTTATACCTATATTGATTATATGTATTATGTTTATATTTTATACCTATATCTATTATATCTAATATGTCTATATTTTATACCAATATATATCATATCAATTATGTGTAATATTTTACAGACCTTATATCTATTGTATTATTATGTTCTGTATTTCATACCTATACCTATTATATCTATTATGTCTATATTGCATACCTACATCTATTATATCTATCATGTCTCTATTTTTTTTTTTTTTTTTTTTTTTTTTTTTTTTTATTATACTTTAAGTTCTAGGGTACATGTGCATAACGTGCAGGTTTGTTACATATGTATACTTATGCCATGTTGGTGTGCTGCACCCATCAACTCGTCAGCACCCATCAATTCATCATTTATATCATGTATAACTCCCCAATGCAATCCCTCCCTCCTCCCCCCTCCCCCCTCCCCATGATAGACCCCAGTGTGTGATGTTCCCCTTCCCGAGTCCAAGTGATCTCATTGTTCAGTTCCCACCTATGAGTGAGAACATGCGGTGTTTGGTTTTCTCTTCTTGTGATAGTTTGCTAAGAATGATGGTTTCCAGCTGCATCCATGTCCCTACAAAGGACGCAAACTCATCCTTTTTTATGGCTGCATAGTATTCCATGGTGTATATGTGCCACATTTTCTTAATCCAGTCTGTCACAGATGGACATTTGGGTTGATTCCAAGTCTTTGCTATTGTGAATAGTGCCGCAATAAACATACGTGTACATGTGTCTTTGTAGTAGACTAATTTATAATCCTTTGGGTATATACCCAGTAGTGGGATGGCTGGGTCATATGGTACATCTAGTTCTAGATCCTTGAGGAATTGCCATACTGTTTTCCATAATGGTTGAACTAGTTTACAATCCCACCAACAGTGTAAAAGTGTTCCTATTTCTCCACATCCTCTCCAACACCTGTTGTTTCCTGACTTCTTAATGATTGCCATTCTAACTGGTGTGAGATGGTATCTCATTGTGGTTTTGATTTGCATTTCTCTGATGGCCAGTGATGATGAGCATTTTTTCATGTGTCTGTTGGCTGTATGAATATCTTCTTTTGAGAAATGTCTGTTCATATCCTTTCCCCACTTTTTGATGGGGTTGTTTGTTTTTTTCTCGTATATTTGTTTGAGTTCTTTGTAGATTCTGGATATTAGCCCTTTGTCAGATGAGTAGGTTGCAAAAATTTTCTCCCATTCTGTAGGTTGCCTGTTCACTCTGATGGTAGTTTCTTTTGCTGTGCAAAAGCTCTTTAGTTTAATTAGATCCCATTTGTCAATTTTGGCTTTTGCTGCCGTTGCTTTTGGTGTTTTAGACATGAAGTCCTTGCCCATGCCTATGTCCTGAATGGTACTACCTAGATTTTCTTCTAGGGTTTTTATGGTATTAGGTCTAACATTTAAGTCTCTAATCCATCTTGAATTAATCTTCGTATAAGGGGTAAGGAAAGGATCCAGTTTCAGCTTTCTACTTATGGCTAGCCAATTTTCCCAGCACCATTTATTAAATAGGGAATCCTTTCCCCATTTCTTGTTTCTCTCAGGTTTGTCAAAGATCAGATGGCTGTAGATGTGCGGTATTATTTCTGAGGACTCTGTTCTGTTCCATTGGTCTAT
This sequence comes from Rhinopithecus roxellana, assembly GCF_007565055.1. Lineage (NCBI taxonomy): Eukaryota > Metazoa > Chordata > Mammalia > Primates > Cercopithecidae > Rhinopithecus > Rhinopithecus roxellana. The sequence goes on along the minus strand of NW_022142916.1, from coordinate 18,589 downwards.
ATCTCTGTTTTGGTACCAGTACCATGCTGTTTTGGTTACTGTAGCCTTGTAGTATAGTTTGAAGTCAGGTAGCGTGACGCCTCCAGCTTTGTCCTTTTGACTTAGGATTGTCTTGGCAATGCGGGCTCTTTTTTGGTTCCATATGAACTTTAAAGCAGTTTTTTCCAATTCTGTGAAGAAAGTCATTGGTAGCTTGATGGGGATGGCATTGAATCTATAAATAACCTTGGGGAGTATGGCCATTTTCACGATATTGATTCTTCCTATCCATGAGCATGGTATGTTCTTCCATTTGTTTGTGTCCTCTTTGATTTCACTGAGCAGTGGTTTGTAGTTCTCCTTGAAGAGGTCCTTTACATCCCTTGTAAGCTGGATTCCTAGGTATTTTATTCTCTTTGAAGCAATTGTGAATGGAAGTTCATTCCTGATTTGGCTCTCTGCTTGTCTGTTGCTGGTGTATAAGAATGCTTGTGATTTTTGCACATTAATTTTGTATCCTGAGACTTTGCTGAAGTTGCTTATCAGCTTAAGGAGATTTTGGGCTGAGACGATGGGGTTTTCTAAATATACAATCATGTCATCTGCAAACAGGGACAATTTGACTTCTTCTTTTCCTAACTGGATACCCTTGATTTCTTTCTCTTGCCTGATTGCCCTAGCCAGAACTTCCAACACTATGTTGAATAGGAGTGGTGAGAGAGGGCATCCCTGTCTTGTGCCAGTTTTCAAAGGGAATTTTTCCAGTTTTTGCCCATTCAGTATGATATTAGCTGTGGGTTTGTCATAAATAGCTCTTATTATTTTGAGGTACGTTCCATCAATACCGAATTTATTGAGCGTTTTTAGCATGAAGGGCTGTTGAATTTTGTCAAAAGCCTTTTCTGCATCTATTGAGACAATCATGTGGTTCTTGTCTTTGGTTCTGTTTATATGCTGGATTACGTTTATTGATTTGCGAATGTTGAACCAGCCTTGCATCCCAGGGATGAAGCCCACTTGATCATGGTGGATAAGCTTTTTGATGTGCTGCTGAATCCGGTTTGCCAGTATTTTATTGAGGATTTTTGCATCAATGTTCATCAGGGATATTGGTCTAAAATTCTCTTTTTTTGTTGTGTCTCTGCCAGGCTTTGGTATCAGGATGATGTTGGCCTCATAAAATGAGTTAGGGAGGATTCCCTCTTTTTCTATTGATTGGAATAGTTTCAGAAGGAATGGTACCAGCTCCTCCTTGTACCTCTGGTAGAATTCAGCTGTGAATCCATCTGGTCCTGGACTTTTTTTGGTGGGTAGGCTATTAATTGTTGCCTCAATTTCAGAGCCTGCTATTGGTCTATTCAGGGATTCAACTTCTTCCTGGTTTAGCCTTGGGAGAGTGTAAGTGTCCAGGAAATTATCCATTTCTTCTAGATTTTCTAGTTGATTTGCGTAGAGGCGTTTATAGTATTCTCTGATGGTAGTTTGTATTTCTGTGGGGTCAGTGGTGATATCCCCTTTATCATTTTTTATTGCATCTATTTGATTCCTCTCTCTTTTTTTCTTTATTAGCCTTGCTAGCGGTCTGTCAATTTTGTTGATCTTTTCAAAAAACCAACTCCTGGATTCATTGATTTTTGGAGGGTTTTTTGTGTCTCTATCTCCTTCAGTTCTGCTCTGATCTTAGTTATTTCTTGCCTTCTGCTAGCTTTTGAATGTGATTGCTCTTGCCTCTCTAGTTCTTTTAATTGTGATGTTAGAGTGTCAATTTTAGATCTTTCCTGCTTTCTCTTGTGGGCATTTAGTGCTATAAATTTCCCTCTACACACTGCTTTAAATGTGTCCCAGAGATTCTGGTATGTTGTATCTTTGTTCTCATTGGTTTCAAAGAACATCTTTATTTCCGCTTTCATTTCGTTATGTACCCAGTAGTCATTCAGGAGCAGGTTGTTCAGTTTCCATGTAGTTGAGCGGTTTTGATTGAGTTTCTTAGTCCTGAGTTCTAGTTTGATTGCACTGTGGTCTGAGAGACAGTTTGTTATAATTTCTGTTCTTTTACATTTGCTGAGGAGTGCTTTACTTCCAATTATGTGGTCAATTTTGGAATAAGTGCGATGTGGTGCTGAGAAGAATGTATATTCTGTTGATTTGGGGTGGAGAGTTCTATAGATGTCTATTAGGTCCGCTTGGTGCAGAGATGAGTTCAATTCCTGGATATCCTTGTTAACTTTCTGTCTCGTTGATCTGTCTAATGTTGACAGCGGAGTGTTGAAGTCCCCCATTATTATTGTATGGGAGTCTAAGTCTCTTTGTAAGTCTCTAAGGACTTGCTTTATGAATCTGGGTGCTCCTGTATTGGGTGCATATATATTTAGGAGAGTTAGCTCTTCCTGTTGAATTGATCCCTTTACCATTATGTAATGGCCTTCTTTGTCTCTTTTGATCTTTGATGGTTTAAAGTCTGTTTTATCAGAGACTAGGATTGCAACCCCTGCTTTTTTTTGTTCTCCATTTGCTTGGTAGATCTTCCTCCATCCCTTTATTTTGAGCCTATGTATGTCTCTGCATGTGAGATGGGTCTCCTGAATACAGCAGACTGATGGGTCTTGACTCTTTATCCAGTTTGCCAGTCTGTGTCTTTTAATTGGAGCATTTAGTCCATTAACATTTAAGGTTAATATTGTTATGTGTGAACTTGATCCTGCCATTATGATATTAACTGGTTATTTTGCTCGTTAGTTGATGCAGTTTCTTCCTAGCCTCGATGGTCTTTACATTTTGCCAAGTTTTTGCGATGGCTGGTACCGGTTGTTCCTTTCCATGTTTAGGGCTTCCTTCAGGGTCTCTTGTAAGGCAGGCCTGGTGGTGACAAAATCTCTAAGCATTTGCTTATCTGTAAAGGATTTTATTTCTCCTTCACTTATGAAACTTAGTTTGGCTGGATATGAAATTCTGGGTTTAAAATTCTTTTCTTTAAGAACGTTGAATATTGGCCCCCACTCTCTTCTGGCTTGTAGAGTTTCTGCCGAGAGATCTGCTGTTAGTCTGATGGGCTTCCCTTTGTGGGTGACCCGACCTTTCTCTCTGGCTGCCCTTAAGATTTTTTCCTTCATTTCAACTTTGGTGAATCTGGCAATTATGTGTCTTGGAGTTGCTCTTCTGGAGGAGTATCTTTGTGGCGTTCTCTGTATTTCCTGAATTTGAATGTTGGCCTGCCCTACTAGGTTGGGGAAGTTCTCCTGGATGATATCCTGAAGAGTGTTTTCCAACTTGGTTCCATTTTCCCCCTCACTTTCAGGCACCCCAATCAGACGTAGATTTGGTCTTTTTACGTAATCCCATACTTCTTGCAGGCTTTGCTCATTTCTTTTTCTTCTTTTTTCTTTTGGTTTCTCTTCTCGCTTCATTTCATTCATTTGATCTTCAATCGCTGATACTCTTTCTTCCAGTTGATCGAGTCGGTTACTGAAGCTTGTGCATTTGTCACGTATTTCTCGTGTCATGGTTTTCATCTCTGTCATTTCGTTTATGATCTTCTCTGCATTAATGAGTCTAGCTGTCAATTCTTCCACTCTTTTTTCAAGATTTTTAGTTTCTTTGCGCTGGGTACGTAATTCCTCCTTTAGCTCTGATAAGTTTGATGGACTGAAGCCTTCTTCTCTCCTCTCGTCCAAGTCATTCTCTGACCAGCTTTGATCCGTTGCTGGTGATGGGCTGCGCTCCTTTGCAGGGGGAGATGCGCTCTTATTTTTTGAATTTCCAGCTTTTCTGCCCTGCTTCTTCCCCATCTTTGTGGTTTTATCTGTCTCTGGTCTTTGATGGTGGTGACGAACTGATGGGGTTTTGGTATAGGTGTCCTTCCTGTTTGATAGTTTTCCTTCTGACAGTCAGAAGGACTCTCTGTTGGTCTGTTGGAGATTGCTTGAGGTCCACTCCAGACCCTGTTTGCCTGGGTATCAGCAGCAGAGGTTGCCGAAGATAGAATATTGCTGAACAGCGAGTGTACCTGTCTGATTCTTCCTTTGGAAGTGTCCTCTCAGGGGTGTACTCCACCCTGTGAGGTGTGGGGTGTCAGACTGCCCCTAGTGGGGGATTTCTCCCAGCTAGGCTACTCAGGGGTCAGGGACACACCTGAGCAGGCAGTCTGTCCGTTCTCAGATCTCAACCTCCGCGTTGGGAGATCCGCGGCTCTCCCCAAAGCTGTCAGACAGAGTCGTTCGCGTCTGCACCGGCTCCCGCTACTTCCCCTGTTGGTCTTCAGCTGTGCGCTGTCCCCAGAGGTGGAGACTACAGAGACAGGCAGGCTTCCTTGAGCTGCTGTGAGCTCCACCCAGTTCGAGCTTCCCAGCGGCTTTGTTTACCTACTTAAGCCTCAGCAATGGCGGGCGCCCCTCCCCCAGCCTCGCTGCTGCCTTGCGGATAGATCGCGGCAGACTGCTGTGTTAGCAGTGAGGGAGGCTTCGTGGGCGTGGGACCCTCCCGGCCAGGTGTGGGATATATTCTCCTGGAATGCCTGTATGCTTACAGCGCAGTATTGGGGTGGGAGTTACCCGATTTTCCAGGTGTTGTGTGTCTCAGTTCCCCTGGCTAGGAAAACGGATCCCCTTCCCCCTTGCGCTTCCAGGTGAGGCGATGCCTCGCCCGCTTCAGCTCTCGCTGGTCAGGCTGCAGCAGCTGACCAGCACCGATTGTCCGGCACTCCCCTAGTGAGATGACCCCAGTACCTCAGTTGAAATGCAGAAAATCACCGGTCTTCTGTGTGCTCGCGCTGGGAGTTGGAGACTGGAGTTGTTCCTATTCGGCCATCTTGCTCCGCCCCCCAAAATATATTTCTTACCTATATCTATTTATCTATTATGTCTATATTTTATACCTTATCTATTATACTATTGTTGTGTTTATCTATATTATACCTATATAAATCTATTTTTATGTCTATATTTGATATATTTTATTTATTTCATGTCTAATCCTATCTATATCTATTATTGTCTATATTTTAGCTCTATATATCTATTATGTCTTTATTTTATATATTTCTATTATATCATTATGTCTATATTTTATACCTATAGTATATATCTATTATATCTATATTTTATACCTATATCTATTATGTGTATATTATACCTATATCTATTATATCTATTATGTCTATATTTTATACGATATCTATATATCTATATGTCTATATTTATATTTACACCTATATCTATTATGTCTGTATTTTATACAATATCTATATATCTATGATGTCGATATTTTAAATCATTATCATATATATTATGTCTATATTTTATTCCTATATGTATATATCTATTATTGTCTATATTTTATAAACTATATCTTTTATATCTCTTATCTGTATAATATACCTATAACTATTATGTCTATATTATACCAATATATATTATCTTATGTCTAATATATATCTTTGTTTATTATATCTATTATGTCTATATTTATACATATATCTATTATGTCTATATTTTAGACCTATATCTATATATCCACTATATCTATATTTTATACCTATATCTATTATATGTATATTTGATACCCATGTCCACAATATCTATTATATCTATATTTTACCTATATCATTATTATTATTATGTCTATCTATTATACTATTATATCTATGTTTTATACCTATACCTATTATATCTATATTTTATACCTATATCTATTATATCTGTCTATATTTATACTCTATCTATCATATCTATATGTCTATATTTCATACCTATATCTATTATATCTATCATGTCTAATTTTTTTACTATATCTATTATATCGATTATGTCTATATTTCATACCTATATCTATTATATCCACTATATCTATATTTTATACCTATATCTATTATATGTATTTGATACCAATACCTTTAAATCTATTGTATCTATATTTTATACCTATAGTATTATATCTATTATGTCTATCTATTATATCTATTATATCTATATTTATACCTATATCTGTAATAACCATATTTTATACCTGTATCTATTATATCTATGATGTATATTTTATAAGTGTCATTATATCGATTATGTCTCTATTGTATACCTATATCTATTATATCTTTTATGTCTATATTTAATACCTATATCTATTATATCTATTATGTCTACATTTTATACCTGATCTATTATATCTATTTTATCTATATTTTACACCATATCTATTATAACTGTATTTTATACGTATATCTATTGTATTTCTATTTATACTATATCTATTATATGTATATTTTTTACGTATATCTGTTATGCCTAATATCTATATTTTGTACCTATATGTATTACATCTATATTTATACCTGTATCTATTATGTCTGTATTTTATACCTATATCTATTATTCATATGTTAAACCTATATCTATTTTATCTATGATGTCTATATTTTATAACTGTCTATTATATCTATCATTTGTATATTTCATACCTATATCTATTACACCCACTATATCTATATTTTATACCTTTATCTATTATATGTATATTTGATACCCATATCCATTATATCTATTGTATCTATGTTTTAAACCTATATCTATTATATCTGTTATGTCTATCTATTATATCTATATATCTATATTTTATACCAATATCTATTATATCTATATTTTATACCTGTAAATATTATATCTATTATGTGTATATTTTATACCTATATCTATTACGTCTATATTTATACCTAGTCTATTACATCTATTTTGTCTATATATTATGACTATATCTATAATATCTATTATGCCTGTATTCATACCTGTATCATATATCTATGTCTATATTTTATACCTCTATCTATTATATCTATCTTTTATACCTATATCTATTATATCTATTATGGCTATATTTTATACCTACTTTTATTATGTCTTTTATGTCTATATTTTATAACTATATCTATTATATATCTTATGTCTATATTTATCCCTATATCTATTACATCTATTTTGTCTATCTATTATACCTATTATGTCTATATTTTATCCCTATATCTATTACATCTATTTTGTCTATATCTATTATACCTATTATGTCTACATTTTATACCTCTGTCTATTATATCTATTATGTCTATTTGTATACCTCTGTTATATCTATTATATCTTTATTTTATACCTATATCTATTATGTCTATATTATAACTATATCGTTTTATCTATTATGTCTCTATTATATAACTATATGAATTATATCTATTATGTCTATATTTCATACCTCTATCTATTATATCTATTTTGTCTATATCTATTATATATATTATGCCTATATTTTATAACTGTATCTATTATATCTATTGTCTATATATTAACCTCTATCTATTATATCTTTTATGTCTATATTTTATAGCTTTATCATAATTCTTTTAGGTCTATATTTATACCTCTATGTATGACATCTGTATGTCTATATTTCATACTCTATCCTATATGTATTATGTCTATATTTTATTCCTCTATAATGTCTATTATATCTATTTTGTCTATATTTTATACCTCTATCTGTTATATCGATTATGTCCAAATTTTATACGTCTATCATTATACCTATTATGTCTATATTTTATACCTATATCTATTATATCTATTATGTCTATAATTTATACCCTATTATATCTATTATGTATATTTTATACCTCTATCCATTATATCTATTATATCAATTATGTCTATATTTTATACCTCTATATATGTCTATTTGTCTATATTTTATAACTATATATTATTCTATTATGTCTGTATTTTAACTATGTCTATTATGTCTTTATTTTATACCTATATTCATTATATCTTTTATGTCTATATTTCATACCTATATCTATTATGTCTATATTTTATACCTATATATTATATCTACTATGTCTATATTTTATACCCTATCTATTATGTCTATATTTTATACCTCTATCTATATGTCTATATTTAATACTTATATGTATTATATCTACTATGTCTATAATTATACCTATATATATTCTATCTATTATGTCTATATTTTCTACCAATATCTATTAAATCTTATTATGTCTGTATCTTATATCTATTATGACTATCTGTTATACCTATATCCATTATATCTATGTAATAGATATAATATAGTATATCTATATTTTTATATATAGATTTTTATATATAGATTTATATATAGATTTATGTATACATTTATATATAGATTTATATATATACATTTTAGATATATATCTATATATCTATATTTTATATCATATCTATTATATCCATTTTCTTACATTTTCACCTCTATCTATTATATCTTCATGTCTATATTTTATATCTCAATCTATTCTATCGATTATGTTTTATTTTATACCTATTACATCTATTATGTTTATATTATACCTCTATCTGTTATATCTATTATGTCTATATTTATTCCTCTACCTATTATATCTATATTTTTATAACTATATCTATTATATGTATTATGCCTATTTTATACCTATATCTATGATATCTGTCTATATCTATTATATCTATTATGTCTATATTTTATACGTATATATCTATTATATCTGTATTTTATACTTCTCTTATATCTATTATGTCTATTTTATATATTATATCTTTTATGTCTATAATTTATGCCTATTTCTATTATATCTATTATGTCTATATTTTATACCTATATCTATTATATTTATATGTTGTACCTGTATCTATTATATCTATTATGTCTATTTTATGCCAATATTCTATTATATCTATTATGTCTATATTTTATACCTACATCTATTACGTCTATATGTTATACCTATATGTATTATATCTATTATGTGTATATTTTATACCTCTATATATTATATCTACTGTGTCTATTTTCTACGTATATCTATTATATCTATTATGTCTATATTTTATATCTATGTCTTTATCTACTATGTCTATATTTTATACCGATTCTTATTATATCTATTATGTCTACATTTTATACATCTATCTATTATATTTATTATGTCTATATTGTATACCTATATCTATTATGTCTAGTATATGTATATTTATACCTATGTATAGATATCTATTCTATCTTTATTTATACCTATGTCTATTATATCTATTATGTCCATATTTTATACCTTTATCATTATTTATTATGTCTGTATTTTATAAATCTATCAATTATACCTACGTCTATATTTAAACCTCTATTATATTTTATGTGATATTTTATACCTATATCTATTATATTTTGTCCATTTATATACCTGTATCTATATATCTATTATAATTATATTTTATACCTATATCTTATATCGATTATGTCCATATATTATACCTTAATCTATTATATCTATTTTTTCTATATTTTATACCTACATCTATTATATCCATTATATCTATATTTTATACCTATATCTATTATATCTATATTTTATACCTATATCTGTTATATCTATTATGTCTATATTTTATACCTATATCTATTATGTCTATATTTTATATCTATATCTAAGATATCTATTATGTCTATACTTTATACCTATATCTATTATGTCTATGTGTATATTTTATACCTATATATTATATTTATTATGTCTATATTTTATACCTATAGCTATTATGTCTATTATGTCTGTATTTATACCTATATCTATCAAATATATTATGACTCAATTTTACACCTATATATTATATTTATTATGTCTATATTTTATACCTACATCTATATATCCATTATATCTATATTTTATACCTATATCTATTATATCTATATTTTATACCTAGATCTTTTATATCTATTATGTCTTATTTATACCTATAGCTCTATATCTATTATGTCTATACTTTAAAACTATATCTATTATGTCTATTATGTCTATATTTTATACCTATATCTATTATATCTACGCTGACTATATTTTATGAGTTATCCATTAATTTATTATGTATATATTTCATACCTAATCTATCTTATCTATTATGTCTATATTTATACTTATATCTATTATATCTATTATGTCTATATTCATATCTGTATCTATTATACCTCTTATGTCTACATTTTACCTATATCTATTATATCTATTTGTCTATATTTATACCTATATCTATTAGGTCTATATGTCTATATCTATTGTATCTATTATGTCATATTTTATACCTATATCTATATATCTATTATGTCTATATTTTATAACCATATCTATTATATCTATTATGTCTATATTTATACCTATATCTATTATGTCTATATTATACTATATCTATTATAACTATTATGTCTATATTTAATAACTATATCTGTTATATCTATTGTGTCTATATTTTGTACCTATGTCTATTATGTCTAAATTTCATACCTATATCTATTATATCTATATAGTGTATTTTATACCTATGTCTATTATATCCATTATGTCTACATTTTATACCTATAACTATTATATCTATTATACTTATATTTTATAATTATATCTATTATATCTATATTTTATACCTGTATCTATTATATCTATTTTTTTTATATTTTATATCTATATCTATTATATCCATTTTCATACATATTTCTATTGTACCTATTATGTCTATATTTCATACCTATATCTCTTATATCTATATTTTACACCTGTATCTATTATATCTATTTTGTCCATATTTTATACCTGTGTCTATTATATCTCTTCTATGTATATTTTTTACCTATATTTATTATATCTGTGTATATTTTGTACCTAAATCTATCGTAATATTATGTTTACATTTTATAGCTATATCTATTATAGCTATTATGTCTGTATTTTATACCTATACCTATTATATCTATTATGTCTATATTTTATCCCTCTATCGATTATATCTATTAGGTTTATATTTTATAACTTTCAATTATATCTATTATGTCTATATTTTATACCTATACATACTATATATCTCTTATATCTATATTTTATACCTATATCTATTATAAACATATTTTATACCATATACATTATATCTATGTTTTTTACCTATATCAATTTTAACTACTATATTTATATTTTTTATAATATATCTATTATATCTATATTTTATACCTATATCTTTTATCTGTTGTCTATATTTGATACCTGTCTATTATATCTATTTTTTATACGTATATCTATTACATCTATTATATGCATATGTTATACTTATATCTATTATATCTATATTTTCTACCTGTTTCTATTATATCTATTGTGTCTATATTTTATACTTATATCTATGATATCTATTATGTGTACATTTATACCTATATCAATTATATCTCTTATGTCTTTATTTTATACCTATATCTATATATCTATTATGTCTATATTTTATACCTATATCTATTATGTCCATTATGTGTATATTTTATACCTATATCTATTATATCTGTAATGTCTATATTTTATACCTATATCTATATATCTACTTTATCTATATTTCATACCTATATCTATTATATCTATTATGTCCATATTTTATAACAGTATCTATTTTATCTATTATGGGTATATTTTATAACTCTATCAATTATATCTATTATGTCTATATTTTATCCCTCTATTATATCTTTTATGTCTATGTTTTATACCTATATCTATAATCTATTATGTCTATATTTTATACTTGTATCTATCATATCTATCATATCTATATTTTAAACCTTTATCTATTGTATCTATTTTTATGCCTATGTCTATAATATCTATTATGTCTATTTTATACCTGTATTTATTGTATCTTTTATGTCTATTTTTATACCTATATCTATTATACCCAATATGTCTGTATGTTATACCTACATATATTATACGTATTATGTCTATATTTTATACGTATACCTATTACCTCTTTTATGTCTATTTGATACCTATATCTCTTATATCTATTATGTCTACCTTTTATACCGATATCTATATCTATTATGTCTGTCTTTTATACCTATATAGTATATCTATTATTTCTATATTTTATACCTATATCTATTATATCTAATATGTCTATATTTTTTAACTATATCTATTATATCTATTATGTCTGTATTTTATACCTATATCTATTACATCTATTTTGTCTATATTTTATTTCTATATCTATTATATCTATATTTTATACCTATATCAATCACATCTATATTTTATACGTATCTATTATAACTATTATGTCTATATTTATACCTATATTATTATATGTATTTTTTATACCTATATCTATTATATCTATTATGTCTATATTTATACCTATATCTATTATATCTATTAAGTCTATGTTTTATACCTATATCTATTATGTCTATTATGTATATATTTATACCTATATCTATCTATATTATGGTATATTTTTTACGTATATCCATAATATCTATCATGTCCATATTTTATACGTATGTCTATTATATCTATTATGTCTGTATTTTATACCTATATCTATTATGTCTATTATGTGTATATTTTATACCTAAATCTATTATATCTATTATGTTTTATTTTATACCTATATCTATTATGTCTGTATTTTATACCTATATCTATTATATCTATTATATCTATATTTTATACCAATATCTTTATACCTCTGATGTCTATATTTCATACCTTATCTATTGTGTCTGTATTTTATACCTATATCTATTATATCTATTATGTGTATATTGTATACCTATATCTATGATATCTATTATGTCTGTTGTATACCTACATCTATTATATCTATTATTCTGTATTTGATACCTATACCTATTATGTCTGTATTTTATATCTATATGTATTATTTCTATTATATGCATACTTTATACCTATATCTATTATATCTATTATGTCTACATTTTATAACTATAACTATTATATCTCTTATGCCTAGTTTATACCTATATCTATTATATCTATTATATGTATATTTACAACTATACCTATTATAACTATATTTTATACCTATATCTATAGTATCTCTATTTTAAACATATATCTATTATATCTATTATATTTTTTTTTATATTATACCTATTATATCTATGTTTTATTCCTGTATCTACTATACCTATCATATCTATATTTTCTACCTATGTCTAATATATCTATATTTTATACGTATATCTATTATATCTATATTTTGTACCTATATCTATTATATCTATATTTTATAACTGTGTCTATTATATCTATTATGTCTATATTTTATACCTATATCAATTATGTCTATATGATATACCTATATGTATTATATCTATATTTATTCCTATATCTATTATATCTATTATGTCTATATTTTATACCTATATACAATATATCTATGATGTCTATATTGTATACGTATATCTATTATAACTATTATGTCTATATTTTGTACCTATAACTATTTTATCTATATTTTATATCTATTGTATCTTTTATATTTATATTTTGTAACAATATCTATCTATATTTTATACCTATATCTATTATAGCTATTATATCTATATTTCATACCTGTATTTATTATATCTATATTTTATACCTATATCTATTATATCTATTATATCCACATTTTACACGTATATATTTTATCTATATTTTATACCTATATCTATTATATCTATTATGTCCATATTTTATACGTATATCTATTATATCCATTATGTCTATATCTTATACCTATATCGATTATATCTATTATGTCTACTTTTTATACCTATATCTATTATATCTATTATGTGTATACTTTATACCTATGTCTATTATATCTATTATGTCTATATTTTATACCTATATCTATCATATCTCTTATGTCTACATTTTATACCTGTATTATTTTATCTATTATGTCTATATTTTATACCTTTATCTATTATATCTATTAGGTCTATATTTTATACCTATATCTATTATATCTATTATGTCTATATTTTATATCTATATCGATTACATGTATTATGTCCATATTTTATACCTATATATTATATCTATTATGTCTATTTTTTGTACCTATATCTATTATATCTTTATTTTGTACCTATATCTGTATCTATTGTGTCTATCTTTCATAGCGATATCTGTTATATCTATATTTTATACCTATATATATTATATCCATTATATCTATATTTTATACTATATCTATATCTATTATATCTATATTTTATATCCATATCTATTATATATGTCATGTCCATATTTTATAACTATATCTATTATATCTATTATATCTATATTTTATACCTATATCTCTTATATCTATATTTTATATCTATATCTATTATACCTATTATATCTATATTTTTTACCTATATCTATTATATCTATTGTGTCTGTATTTTATACCTATATGTATTATATCTATTTATCTATATTTTATACCTATATCTATTATATCTACTATGCCTATATTTTATACCTATCTCTTATATCTATTATGTCTATATTTTATACCTATATCTATTATATCCACTATATCTATATTTTATACCTATATCTATTATATGTATATGTGATACCCATATCCATTATATCTGTTATATCTATTTTATACCTATATCTATTATATCTATTATGTCTATCTATTACATCTATTACATCTATTTTATACCTATATCTATTATATCCACTATATCTATATTTTATACCTATCTATTATATCTATATTTTATACCCCTATCTATTATATCTTTTATGTCTATATTTTATACCGTATTATCTATATCTATTATGTGCATATTTTATACCTATGTCTATTACATCTATTATGTCTATATTTTATAACTTTATCTATAATATCTATTATTTCTGTATTTCATACCTATATCTATTATATCTATTATGTCTATATTTTATACCTGTGTCTATTATATCTATATTTTATACCGCTATCTATTATATGTATTATGTCTATGTTTCATACCTATATCTATTATATCTATTATGTCTATATTTCATACCTATATCTATAATATCTATTACGTCTAAATTTTATAACTATATCTATTATATCTATTTATCTCTATTTTATACCTATATCTATTATATCTGTTATGTGTATATTTTATACCTATATGTATTATATCTATTATGTCTATATTTTACACCTATATCTATTATATCTATTATGTCTAAATATGTTACCTATATTGATTATGTGTATATTTTATACCATATCTATTACAACCATTATGTCTATATTTTATAACTTATATTATGTCTATATTTTACACGTATGTCAATGTTTTATGCATATATCTATTATATCCACTATATGTATATTTTATACCTATATATTATAGCTATGTTTGATACCTATATCCATTATATCTATATATATCTATGTTTTACACATATATCAATCATATCTATTATGTCTATATTTTATGCCAATATCTATTATATGTATTATATCTATATTTTATACTTATATCCATTATAACCATATTTTATACCTATATCCATTATATCTATATTTTTACCTATAATATATATATATATTATATTCATATTTTATAATTATATCAATTATATCTATATTTTATACCTATATCTATTATATCTATTGTCTATATTTTATACCTATATCTATTATATCTATTATGTCTAAATATTATACATATATCTATTATGTCTATATTTTATACCTATATCTATTATGTCTATATATTATACGTATATCTATTATATCCATTATGTGTATACTTCATTACTGTACCTATTACATATATTATGTCTATATTTTATACCTATATCTATAATGTCTATATTTATACGTGTGTCTATTATATCTATTATGTCTATATTTTACACCTGTATCTATTATATCTATTATGTCTACATTTTATACCTATATCTATTAAATCTATCAAGTCTATATTTTATACTTATATCTTTATATCTATT
The DNA here is from genome assembly GCF_007565055.1 of Rhinopithecus roxellana. Classification (NCBI taxonomy): domain Eukaryota; kingdom Metazoa; phylum Chordata; class Mammalia; order Primates; family Cercopithecidae; genus Rhinopithecus; species Rhinopithecus roxellana. Next base: position 2,778 of record NW_022142916.1, on the reverse strand, counting down.
ATGTCTATATTTTATACCTATATCTATTATAACTATTATGTCTATATTTTATACGTATCTATTATTCTTTATCTATATTTTATACCTATCTATTATCTATAATTTATAAATATCTTTTATATCTATTATATCGATATTTTATACCTAGATCTATTATATCTATATTTCGTATCCCTATCTATCTTTTATGTCTATATTTTATACCTATATCTAATATCTATTATGTCTGTTTCATACCTATACGTATTATATCTATTATGTATATTTTATACCTATATCTCTTTATCTAATATGTCTATATTTCATACCTATATCTATATAACTATGTCTATTTTATAGGTATATCTATTATGTCTATTTATACCTTTATCTATTATGTCTGTATTTTATAACACTATCTATTATGTCTTATAATACCTATCTATCTATATCTATTATGTCTCTATTTTACACCTATGTCTGTTATAGCTATTATGTCTATATTTTATACCTATATTATCATATGTATTATGTCTATATTTTATAACTATATATATCATATATTATGTCTATGTTTTATACCTATATCTCTTATATCTCCAATGTCTATATTTATTCTTATATCTATTATAACTATATTTTATACCTATATATCTATATTTTATACCTATATCTATTATATCTATTATGTCTATTTCACACCTATATCTATTATATCTACTATGTCTATATTTTATACCTATATTTATCATATGTATATGTCTATATTTTATACCCATATATCACATATATTATGTTTATTTTTATACCTATACTCTTATATCTCCAATGTCTATTTTATACCTATATCTATTATATGATAGCCTTTTGCCTCTTCCTCCTTCCTCCTTCCTTCCTTCCGTCCTTTCTGTATGTCCTTTCTTTCTGTCTTTCTTTTTTACCTTTTCTTCTAGACCGAGTCTCGCTCTCTCACCCAGCCGGAGTGCAGTTGGCAAGATCTCGGCTCATGAATGAAAGCTCCGCCTCCCGGGGGTCAACGCGTTCTCCTTTCTAGCATCCTGAGATCGGATTACAGGCATTGCCCCATCACACATGGCTAATAATGTATTTTCAGTATAGACGGGTTTTCTCCAGGTTGGTTAGTTTGGTCTGGAACTCCCAACCCCCACCTCTGGTGATCACCCACCTTCAAAGTGCTAGGGATTGGATACCCAAAGGGCTAGATGAAGGCTGTGAGTCACAATGCGCCTCCGTTCAGATAGGGGCTTTGGTTTAGTTCTTAGCTTTCTGCTCTGGCTTTCCTTTTCTGTGATGCATTTCACTCACAGTCCTGGGCCATGGTGAGGATTTTTATACATCGATCTTCATATGGGATATTCTTCTACAGTTTTCTTGTAAAATCTTTGTCTTGCTTTGGTCATCAGGTCAATTGTAGCCTCACAGCAAGGGTTAGGGAGTAACTCCCTCCTATTCCAGTTTTCAGAGGATTTAGGAAGGAAAAGATTTCCTACAGTTCTCTAACTATGATAGGAGAAAGTTCCACGGCCAAGGGCTTCAGCCTCCCACAGTCGCTGGGATACAGGCGCCTTGCCACAACAACGGTACTAATTTTGTCTTTCAGCAGAGACAGGGTTCTCCACGTGTTCGGGCTAGTCTCGAACTTCTGCACCCTCAGGTGATTCGTTCACCTCAGCCTCCAAAGTGCTGGATTACAGGCACTAAACGACGCCGGGCTTTTCTTGTGGTTTTAAGGTAACGCATTTCCCGCTATTAACTTTCCCGTTAGGCACTGCTTTTCTGCAATCCCAAAGTTGTGCTAGCTGTGTTTTCTCTTCATTCATGTCTGAGTACAGCTGAGCCTTGAAACCAACATGGTTTGAACTGAAGGGTGCACTTATACATGAATTGTTTTCCAATAAATACAGTAGGTCTATGATTCCTTAATTGCTTCTTTCTGAACCAAAGGCCGCTTGAAAAGACAGTATTCACAGAGCGCCAAACCTGCGGACACAGCGGGCTTTCGGCCTAAACTTTTTTACTGCCCAGGTTTACAGGGCCAATGCAACACTTGACTCTGGTGTGGATGTTGGCCTACTTATGGGGTCCTGGAACAATCCCCTGTGGCTTACTGACACCCAACTGGTATTTTCTGTTTCTTGTGGTTTCTTTTAACCCATTGGTTGTTTAAGAAATAATCTAACCGTTCCACATCTGAGGACTGGGTATAATTTATAAAAAAACAGTACCTTTATTTCTCTCAGTTCTAAAGGCTGGGGTGTTCCACGATCAAGTCATCAGGCCCATTCAGTGTCTAACGAGGGCCCCACGTCTCTCCTTCCCAGATGACACAATGTTGCTCATCTTTCGAGGGGAAGAACATTGTGTCCCCACAGGCGAGACGGGAGGGAATCGAAAGCCATCAAGTCCTTCTTCTAAGGGCTCTAATTCATCCATACGGACTTCTATCCTCATGAGATAATCGCCTCAAGAACCACTCTTCCCCTTTATTTATTTATTTATCATTTATTTGAGGCCAGGGTCTCCTCTATTGCCCCTTGCAGTGGCAGTAGCCTGTAGGCCGTGATCATGGCTGACGGCACCAGCCTTGACCTCCCCGGCTCAACCAGTCCTCCGCTTCAGCCTACTGAGTAGTTGGGGACTACAGTTCCTGCACCAGCACGCCCACCTAATTTTGAATTTTTTGTAGAGGCAAGGTTTTTGCATTTTTGCATGGGCTGTCTTGAATCCTGGGCTCGAACAATCTGACTGCCTTTCCCCCTTCCAAAGTGCTGGGATTAC